>NW_013669990.1:75169-76754 GCF_000517525.1 Limulus polyphemus
AATATTTCCAAGAGATCAAATTCGATGACGAGGAACCCACTTTGAGACTAATAATGGCTGGAGACGGCTTTAATGATGATGACAAAACCTTGTCGAAACGTTGTACATTTGCTGTTATGTTAAACTTATATTAAAGTTTTTCTTCATTACCCATTCAAGCAGTCTCCAGCCATTATTAGTTCTAAGAGATAATTGAATAAATAGAGTTTAACAACTATATTTATTCAATTTCCAAGAGAGTTAATCAGAGATTAGAGAGGGTGCTTAAATCTTGGTTAAAGAGAGGCATATTTAACGTAACAGCAGATGATTTGACTGAATATTAGTATTTTTCAATGTTTCTTCATGAAAACCATTTCAAAACTGTTTAAGTCTGTGATGGAGATTTTTGATAATGTTATTCTCCTAATAAGTCTAGTACATATGGATTACGATAAAGAGTTATTAAACTAGAACTACTGAGCTAGAAGTATGCAGCTTAAGAATTGGAAAATCTATGAGATCTTTAACAAAATGTTGCTTCCTAAAATAACTATAACCGATTAAAAAATCCACTATAACACTACTGTTTGAAAAACAACCCTTGTGAAACACAAATTTGCTTTCATATAAAATGTTCATTTATAGTATTATTTGTTTCAGAAATAAGAATTTAAATAATTTACAGAATAATGTATAAAATAAATACTAGCATTATGGTGTCCCAACAGACACACATTAGTATGTTTTGCTGGTGACGCCAAACGTTCCAGGCTTCTTTACGTATTGTATAAATGCCTATCACATCCACTTTTCTTCTAGAAAATATAACTTTTAAATAGTCTCGCCATCTAGTGTAAAGCAATAAAACTACTCAACTCAAATCGTGGTAAAATATCTGGTATTATTATCATCATTAAATTAGCCATAATAATTTCAGAATCACCTTCCACATTAAGCACTGAGCTGCAATCAATTAATATATTTGTAAACCTCACAGTCTTTCAGGGTTAGATTTCCTATTAGGTAAAGTATAGATATACGAAGTGACATATAATATAATTAATCAGAGGAGGGACAGTTTTCTACTTTTTACCAGTTTTCGCATAATTAACGATATACTTAACATTTCAAAATAGTTAATTTCTATTGAATAATTAAAAATTAAATTTTGGACGCTACTTGAATTATCTTTATCGATCTTGTTCATTACATATGCAACTATATGATCGACACATTGGGTTTTTATTTTTTAAATACAAAATTAAGGAAACATATTGGTATTAATAATTAAAATTATAATGTGTTTATTAAGATTCATACGTAATGGCTCAGGCAAGTTAGAAAAATACATCAGAAGCTACGGAAAAAGAATGAACATCACTACAACGGATTTACACCGAGAGGCATTTGGATTTGTAGAACCCTGTCATAGTATTTTGATTTGTAGAACCATGCCTAGTCCTGAAAAGGCCCGTTTGTTGATACTTGATCGATGATGACTTCTCGTCACCGGGTTTTGCCTTGTCTTCACTTTGGCCTCCTCCATCTCGTCACGGCTTTCTCTCTCAAGTTAGCATCCAACACTATGTTACGTCTCCGTTTG
>NW_013669990.1:76921-82311 GCF_000517525.1 Limulus polyphemus
CATCTAGTAAATACTAGAGCATTCGTGAAGAAACAAGATAGTTCTAGAAACTAGAGGGCGCCACACCAGTCACGTGACCTCGATGACGCAACAACTATTTATCAGGTCACCATGATCACCTCAAACGATAAGATAGAATCATCCCACTACACTAAATGAAATACATCCTTATATCGTGGGGGGGGGGGGCGAAAGAGGATTAAATAATCTTCGAGCACTCCGGATGCCAAATGGTTTGATTATTTTGTAATTCAACCTATTTTTCAACCAAATACTCGTCAACGTTATTGAACACCGAGAGGAATTATTGGATTTTAAAATTTGTTAATAATTCTAATTAAAGAGTACCTTGAGAACCAGTAATGTTGAGTTAGAACGCAAAAACACATCCTACAGGGATCGTACTTGTAGATCAAATATGCAAAAGTTATTAATAACTCCCATAATCGTAACACACTTTTTCAAACTACCTACAGATCATACAGGACACGTTACAAAACTCAAACTGGTATTGGCATTCAATACCTAGTGGGTTGGAATTTTGTTTATTTGCAGTTAAGCACAAAGCTACACAATTGACTGTCTGTGCTGTGCACACCACGGGTATCGAAACCCGGTTTCTAGCGTTATAAATCCGCAGACTTACCGCTGTGCCACTGGGGTGTTGTGGGTTGGAAGCAAGAAACTGCTAGGTTTCATGTTCAGGTCAAGGTTGTTAAGTTCTTATTTAATTAATTAAATGCTTTCAACTTGCATACAATTCACACTACACCTGTCACACAAAAAACTGAAGCATGCATGCGATAGCTGAAAGAAGACAAAGAACTGTCAAAGTTTAAGTTTACAATCAAGTAATAAACAAAAATAAGTGATATCGGTATAAAACATTGGGTAATAAACATGACCAAGTCATAAATAAGCAAAAGCAGAAATACATCAAAGTTGTGATATCACAATGATATTCCAAACAAGGTTTTGAGCTAAATAAAAGTCCTCTCCTCGCAACAACGTTTTCGATTGTCTAACTAGGTCTTGAGTTTCTTACGTATGGCTTAAGATTATGCAAAGAACCGCTAAATACTTATTATCTTTCTACTTCAAAAAAGGAAAGAATAAAAAATCAGAATAAGAACTTAGACTACACAGATCTTTACAGTATCTCATCACACAATCTGATTCCTGTTTAAATATTACTTTCTCTAAATTTTTTTTAAGTGTTAAAAATACCCATCCCAGTTATACAATCTAAAACCTAACTTGGCATTTCATAGCGATATTACAGTTTCGATGTATTTTGGCTTTGCTCTACCTAACTTGGCCACCTTTTTTGACTTATCGTATTTATGCACCGATTAAACTTTATAATGATTTTCATTGTAAATTTCTAATGGATATAATTATTTTGATTTAACAAATCAGGTCATAATAAATCGATATTTGGTCATTTGTTTCAGTAACTAACTAATAATGACAATGAATATTATTAACCTCCTCTGTGTGTGTGTGTGTGTGTGTTCTTGGTCGTTATTTAGGTCATTTTAAGACTTGAGAGGGCCAGGTGTAATGATGAACTCTTCCTCCCTCTTTAACGGTTATGTGCTTATACTTTATGATTTTTACGGGAAAGTACTATTATAATTACAACACGAGGATCAGTGATTGTGCCAAGTCTCTCAGACACATACTATGAACCCTATCAAAGTCCTGTTCCATTTGGTTTGTGCGAATATTCTGCAAATTGCAAACATTTCCGGTGATATTCAATCACATTTTTCTTTACCATGAGAGCGTTGTTTATGTATTATAATTGTCAAACCCCAGTTCTTATTAATATTTCCAAGTGGAATCTTGTTTCGTGCATAGCCATCCCTAATTTTGAAGCGAATGGCTAGAGGGAAGACAGTTAGTCAACACCACCCATCGATAAATCTTGGGCTACTATTTATCAAAGAATAATAGAATTGACTGACACGTAAAAATCCCCCTCCCCACGGCTGAAAGTCGAGTGCCCTGACCACCAGGCCAAACCCCCCTCCCTGAAGATTTCTACAATATTCAAACTAACAGTCGTTCAGAAACAATAAACAAGGGCGCATGAAACTAGAATTCGATATAATTACGAATGTATAGTTTTCATCGTAATCAAAACGATCTCATACGGTATTACTTGCCTGATAGGCACTGAATAAATGCCTTCTGATTGTTTCGATACACTGTCAGTACAATCTCCAACACGGAATGTTTATTTCTATTGAAAAAAAAGAACAAGGATTTGTTTTTACTATTTACGTTTATCGCAATGTATTAATCACAAAAAGGGCGAGATTGTTTCTCTTAACTATACGCACCTGTCGTATTAATGCATGTGAATCTGCACATTGCAACCTCTTTAAACTCTTTTCAATCTTCACACAGATCCCGGTCTGCGCAAAACTAGTCTCATAGTTTTTGGTCTCAATACTACATTCACACGTTTTTAAATTCATGCACTTTTGAAAGCAGCCAGCTGTAGGTTTACACATCACAAATGTTGCAGTAGTCAGCAAACCTATTATGGTAAATAAGGTATCCAATTAATGACACAAAACACAAACGATGCTGCAACCAAACATTTCGAAAGCTCAGTGGTAAATATTTATAGAATAATCTTTGAAATAAACTAACCGCTGCAAAACCAAACATTTTGAAAGACGGGTGTAAAATGTCAGATTACAAATCAAAACGGGCAATTTTGCGACATTGAAGACACAGAATAACAAAAGCATTTGATCAAATTTGCCTTAAATTGTCAGAATATTTAATTCTACCACATGCCTGTTAAACTTGAAAACCGAAGATAACGTTTTATCAAACTAGTTGTTTACACATTTTGCCCTTCTGTACAGTGAAGCATTCATACATTTTTATTGTAATAGCACTTAAGCTTCTTATATGTTCTGCCTATGAAATTCTTTTATCAAAAACAGATTAAACATTAATCCATCGGATTCTTAAGACACTATTATCCATAATATTGTTAGATTTGTCTTTCTTTTAAACATATAGCTACCACTTCTGAAATATTTGCTAACTTTTCGTTGAGAACTATAGAGGACTATATGCGCTAATCGTCCCTAATTTTTAAGTGTTAGACTAGAAAGAAGGCAGTTACTTAACATTACTTGGCGCCAAATTATGGGCTGTGTGACTGTCACATTACAACTCACACAGCTGAAAGGGCTTGCATGTGCTGTAACAGGTATCGATCCAAGAGTCGATTGCCCTTACCACTGGGACATACCAAGGTCAAACTTTTGAAAAGTTTACTTATCATTTCCCATATTCGAGTTTTGTTGCTGTTGTTGTTTTTATCCTTCCCATAACAAGCAATTAGGTTGTAAATTAGGAATGGTCGAAGACGAATTCACCTCTCTTCGCCCTGCACGTGAAATGTGAAATATAATAAAGATAACTATGATTGAGACCAAAAGCTAAAGAAAGAAAAACACTTAAGGGAAGATGAAAATCAAATACGTATTAAGGATTGCAGCAGCAACAAAAACCAAAAACATATGGCCCAAGTAAGTGACAAAAGCTCAAATGGGAATAAAGCTCATGTCTGAAATTCATCATTAAATGTAAGTGAGCGGAATACTGCACACGGATGTTGTATTTGTATTTTTTTTAAACATTCCCGAGCAGCGTTTTTAACCTTGCACAATGCAGTAGCAACCTTGAGCAGAAGACAATGATGAAACGTTAGGGAGTACATGAAAACATTAGCTTTCAACTTCCTCTAACTGAATACCTGGAGCGTGTAATTCGGCAGAACATTACCAAGGCCAACATTTTTATGCTACAGCAGATAGACTGGTCAAACTAAGCATATAACTCTGCGTAAGAGAAGAAAATAATTGAGATTTGTTCTATGACAAAAACTTGTGAAATTGTAAAATAGGCGGTTAAAATTGTTATATATTAATAATATTGTGGAATAACGAAAATTCTCTCAAGGAAAATGAATTTAATTTATTATTAGACGATTATATTGGTATATATGTTACAGAACAATAAAACCACAAAAATGTGTACATGCAACAAAGACATGGCGAATTACGAATTATACAAGCTTAAAATAATTCTGAAAATTTCTCTGGTCTAGAAGCGATTAGTGATAAATCTGTGTAGATTAAAAATACCTGGGTGAACAGACATTTTTGAATCCAACAATTTGTTTTCTGCGCAGAAACGCCCTCTTTCTCTCTCCCATCCTTATTTTCCCCAATGAAAACTCTTTGCTATTCAACTCAATACGTAGTTGAAAACTATTTTACAATACACAACTTGAAAAGTTGTAGGTGTAACATCGAGACTGATAAAATGTTAGGCAAACAGCGAAAAAACTTGCTCAGTCGGCCAGCTCGCTTTCCCAATGTTTACACATACTGTTTGTTTTTTTTTTTGTTTTTTTATTTGTGTGTATGTGTGCTCAGTTACTATATATTCTAAATTTGTTTAATATTCTAAGTTATATTTCTCCAAGTTAAAAGCTTCAAAGTCATAATTTAAGAACGAAATCTTAGTCCAACAGATAAATCTAGGCACTAAGCAATTTCTTGATTTATATTGAATACTTAAAATGATGACCAGATTAATATAATTCAATACTGGATTACTGCAAGATTACAAGTCATGCAAGTCAGCTAAGTCATGTAATACATATGAAATTCATTATCATCTCCAAGCTAGTTACTGTTTATTTCGTATACGTCTATAGAACTAGCTACGGTTTGTTTATTAACTTGTCTGGGACTAGCTACGGTTTGTTTATTAACTTGTCTGGGACTAGCTACGGTTTGTTTATTAACTTGTCTGGGACTAGCTACGGTTTGTTTATTAACTTGTCTGGGACTAGCTACGGTTTGTTTATTACTTGTCGGGACTAGCTACGGTTTGTTTATTAACTTTTCTGGGACTAGCTACGGTTTGTTTATTAACTTGTCTGGGACTAGCTACGGTTTGTTTATTAACTTGTCTGGGACTAGCTACGGTTTGTTTATTACTTGTCTGGGACTAACTACGGTTTGTTTATTACTTGTCTGGGACTAACTACGGTTTGTTTATTACTTGTCTGGGACTAGCTACGGTTTGTTTATTACTTGTCCGGGACTAGCTACGGTTTGTTTATTACTTGTCCGGGACTAGCTACGGTTTGTTTATTACTTGTCCGGGACTAGCTACGGTTTGTTTATTACTTGTCCGGGACTAGCTACGGTTTGTTTATTACTTGTCTGGAACTAGCTACGGTTTGTTTATTACTTGTCTGGGACTAACTACGGTTTGTTTATTACTTGTCTGGGACTAACTAGGGTTTGTTTATTACTTGTCTGGGACTAACTAGGGTTGGTGTC
>NW_013669990.1:83170-88559 GCF_000517525.1 Limulus polyphemus
ACTAGCTACGGTTGGTGTCTTACTTGTCCGAGACTAACTAGGGTTGGTGTCTTACTTGTCCGAGACTAGCTACGGTTGGTGTCTTACTTGTCCGAGACTAGCTACGGTTGGTGTCTTACTTGTCCGAGACTAGCTACGGTTGATGTATTTCTTTCTTGGGTAACGTACTGTTTACCTATATGGGAAAGTTAATGTTGAGTGGTTACTCGAAGTTATTTTTAATGCTTGATTTCTTTTACGACTGGGAGTAATTGACTATTTTTACATTATCCTGGCAATTCTGAACTGTCACCTTTCGCATTATGTTTAAATATAAATTGTCAGATTTATTACCAATGGCACATTTCGAAGTAAGACTTACCTTTCTAAACTTACACTTGGAGAGTAAACAGCATTTCGCAGGCAAGCATTACCCATAATGCCACAAAATAGTTTCTCGCTAAACTCAACAATAAATAGTCATTCTATCGAAACAGCCATTACCAACGATGACCGCATTTACAAACACGTACGATCTCGTTGCTTATTTTCTAAGCTAAACAATACACGAATCTGTTTACAGAAATCAAAAAAGCAGCTGCCAATAGTTAGTGGCACAGCTGGTCAGGTTCCGTGCTGCGTGCAGGTCACGTGGCCAGGTTTCACAAACTAAGGTGTTCTTCAGTCCCTTCACGTAGATATAAATCAAGATATGCGCATATCCATGTCACTTTTGTAATATAAATCTCATAGTTTAACCAAGCTATTTAATTACTACACAATGAAATGTCAAATTTCAGTTTCCTCTTTCTTTACTGAGGCTTTTCTTTCTCTAGGATAGCCTAAGGCAGAGTATCCACAGAAGCTTTTTAAAGTTTGCTTGTTATTCACAATTAATAACATTATTGATTGTAATTATTATTGTACAAGTTACGGAGCTATTCCTCTGCTTGAAATTATGATTACATTCTCAATTTCTTCAAACAAATATAAAATATTTTATGAATTTTTCATTTTTAGATAAAGCGTTGTGATATTCAGGACACCGAGGTCCGACAGTTAAAGTATCTACAGAAAAATAAATAAACAAATAAAAAATGTTAGTCTCATAGTGAAAAATTAAAATTAAAAAAAAATTAAATATATGTCAGTAAAAATCTAAAATAAATCGTTTTCTAAATTTTACTCATGGGCTTGTATGCACGGTCTAAACATCAGTTCTTATCTTCAGCGCCACGCTTGTAAAAAGGCAGCGATTCGAATAAGTTTAATTTTTAAACTGCAAAACCTTCCTATTTCTCCTCATTATTCCGTCTTATAGTAAAAGTAAATATTAAAACCAGGAAAGGGTGACAAAACTGTTCTTTAAATGGTAACTGTAATTGTGTAAAACTAATAATAAATACAGTGGCTTGTTTTAAGGTGAGTAAGGCCTAAAAAGCTGACCGATTACCATGACTTACTAAAAGAAAACAGTTCTCAAAACACACTGGACTATGTATTCAGTTTCAAAACTGACCATTTATTCATGTGTTATCAAAAATATACAGAAATAAAAACTATATCAAAATAGGAAAGAACCCTGTACCAAAGTGGTGACATCTGTGCTGGACTTTGAAATCGGATGAAGTTATGTGGTCTCCAGGTACATTGATATCCAACAAGTATCCGACAAGAATACGAAGAATTCTATTATACCGCACTTTAAAATTAACACAGAGTCCAAATGCAGTATCCCATACTCCATGGATCATCTACGTCATAGATTATTCCAAATGACATTTATGAGAGAAAGAGAACCCTCAACCCATACCAATTTGCACAATTAGCTATGTAATCCCTTCAGATTGGCTACCCACGCCCCAAGGAGTGGTTGATTTCTCTTGGATTTCGTGTAAAGATACGCGAGGGCTATATGTGCTAGCAGACCCTAACTTTGAAGTGATAAATTAGAGGGAATGCAGCTGGTTAACACCACTCACCGCCAACTCGTGGGCTATCCTAATTGATTAGGCATTTCCTCTTATAACGCACTTGCATCCCAAAAAGTGTGAGGAGCGAGAGGACACCAAACTAATACAAGATTCTATATAAAAAAAGGTTTACATATGACAACGGCTAAATGAAAGAATTAGTACATTTTTATGACCTTTCGACATCAGGTTAACAAGAATGTCTTCACCACATGCAGATCACTTGCATGCAAATTTAGACAATCACTTGAATGTCCCGTATGGTTGGATTCCATCCCACGAGATGCTCTCAAGCCAGAACCACGAATTTCAGTGACATCCTGTAGTACTGGATTCTGTACTTTAATACTGACCTCGAACTTAGAGTTTGAACTAATTGAAGACCTTAAGTTTAGATCCTAAACCCACGTGATATTCTCAAACATCACTGAAAGGAAAACTCAGACCCTATATGTAACTTATATCCTTAAATATTGAACCTGTATCTAATTTGATATACACTGTTCCCGACGGTTATTATAACCCATAAACCTAATTTGATGTGTTCAAGCCTGGATTTTCTTTCTGACTGATACCTTCAAGTTCAAATCCTGTAATTGATCGATAAAAACCCAATAACACGAGCGCTTTCGAAAGGGTGGACCCTTCTTCTTCAGGGATAAATTGAATGAGTGATACATAAAGATAGTTTTGTGATGTCATGAAGGTCACCTGGCTGGGCTTTCAGGAAGTGTTTTTGAATATTTTTCAATGTAGTGTTGTGTGTTTAATTTCCGGTGCAACACGGCTGGAAACGAGAGCGTTATGTTAAAATATGTTACAGATGTTTTGCTTTTGAAATGGTCAAGAAAACTATACTTAAGTGTTGTTAAAGTAAAATAAAGGTTACACTTTGATACTGAGTGAAGAAGAAATGTTAAAGACAGGCATGGAAAATCATCGTAAATAAATAGTAAGTATTAGAAAAATAAGAGGTAAACATTGAGAGTTCATACATCATGAAAAAATGAATAAAAATAATTATCTTTGACAGAGAACAAACCAATGATCAGAGATCACCGATTACAGGATCTAGATATATTCCACAAGGTTGAACAGTATTTAGATCAACAATCCAATAAGCTTCTTTCATCTCTCTATCAGCCATAGTTTTAAAGTCGGTTTCAATGCCGATGAGAGTAACATCGCTAATAGAATGACTGGGTTGGTTGAAGAGTTGAACAACAGGAAGATATTTTTTGGTATTAATAAAAGACTTACGGCTGTTGAAACGTTCTCTAAGAATCGTTTGGGTGTGTCCTACATACAGGTGATTACATTTTTAATACTGTATAAGATAAATGGTCTTCTGTGTTCCACAAGTGATTTCTTTAGAAATTCTAAAGTTTCTCTGGTTGTACTTGTCAGAAAAAGTCAGTACTTGTCATGAACTTGCAGGTTTGATAACGAGCTTTATTACATGGATGACAACCATTCTTTGGTGGGGTGTAATTCACTTTTGCATGAACATAGAATATCTTTTAGACTTCTGTTTTTTCGGAAAGAGACAACGGGAACTTTAGTAAAAAGCTGTTTAAGGCGATCCTTCAGTTGTAGGAGATGAAAATATTTTTGTTTTATCTTTCAAAACGAGCGAAACGTTTCCGAGTTTAAAGTGATAGGTAAAAACAAGAGGAATTCTATTTGAAACTTGTGTTAATCTGTTTTAGGATGTTTTTCCGCCGAGTGTTGTTAGCTTTTCGATCTGTCTGTCAATTTCGCTATCTTTGTATCTTCTTTGTAACATGGCTTGTTTAAAATCCTTGGCCTGTTTTCTGTAATCTGTTTCACCTGAACAGATTTTCTTTATTAGTTTAACTGTAGGTAATCTTCCGTTTAGTGAGAGTGGGGTGGCAGCTTTTATAGAGAAGGTATTGTAGTCTGTCTGTCTAGGTTTTTGTTTTGCACAAGTCGGTGTGTATTTGTTTGTTTGTTTTAGAGTAAAACCACATTAGGCTATCTGCTGTGTCCACCGCAGGGAAATGAACCCCGAATTTTAGCGTTGAAAGTCCGTAGACTTACCGCTTTCACACCGTGGGACAAGTCGGTGTATAAAATTTCTTCATTTATAAAAACAGTGGCGTCAAGAAAGTTAATTTGGGTAGGAGAGTAATCAAAGGTAAACTTTATTGTTTTGTGAAAGGTGTTTATATACAAGATAAATTCTTTAAGTGAGTCAAGACCAGTTATCCAAATGAAAAATATGTCATCTATGTAACGTTTCCATGTATGAGGTTTTACTGGGCTTACTTGTAAAAGCTGACTTTCAATATGACCCATAAAATTATTGGCATAATTGGGAGCCATTTTGGCATTCATTGCAGTACCATTAACCTGAAGGTAATGTTCGTTATAGAATTCGAAATTGTTCAGAGTTAAAACAAGGCTGGCAAGATCAGTTACTGTTTTTGATTCTGATGAGTTAGAAAGGTTTAATACGGACTTTACAGTTTCTAGTCCTTCGTCATGTGGAATATTACTGTAAAGGGAAGAAACATTCATTGTAGAAAGAAGACTATTAAGTTGGTAATAGTCTGTTGGTTCTGATAAATTCTATGGTAGTAAGAAAGCGATTCTTGTCCTTTATGTAAGAAAGAGGTACAGGAAATACATTTTGTGTATTGGTCAACAAAAGCGGACAACTTTTCAGTAGCCATGTTTATGTTAGAAAGTATGGGTCAGCCAGGACTATTTGGTTTGTGTATTTTCGGTAAGAGATAAAATCTACCTGGACAAGCTTGTCTGGGTATCAAATACTGAAAGGTTTCTTTGTTAATTTTATTGTTTTGGTGGAGATCTCTAAGTTTATCAGTTATAGCCTTAGTTGTAGAATCCTGCGAGAGTTTCTTGTAGAAATTAGTGCCCTCTAGTAGGCGATTAGCTTCAGCGATATAGTCATCTTTGTTATGAATAACAATAGCCTCTCTCTTGTCTGCTGGCTTTATCATAATAATATTGTTCGATTTAAGAATACTTAGAGCAGTTCCTTCATTTTGGCTAAGTTTATTATGACATTGCTTGGAAGATTTTAAGGTTTGTATTATGCTTTAATATAACTCTCTAAATGTGGTTCTCTGTTTGGTAGAGGTGCCCATGGAAATTTTTCTTCGAAGTTCGGTGTAAGTTGATTTTGTGAAAAAATTCGTGAAATTTATTTTCGAGAAAATTCCTGCAGATCGGAAAGAAGTTTGGGTTCATTAACAAAGTTATTGTTTGGGCAGAAGTTGAGACCTTTATAGAGGATTCTGAATTCTGCTTCTGAGAGTTTGTTTGTTATGGATTTTGCGCAAAGCTACACGAGGGCTATCTGCGCTAGCCGTCCCTAATTTAGCAGTGTAAGACTAGAGGGAAGGCAGCTAGTCATCACCACCCACCACCAACTCTTTGGCTACTCTTTT
>NW_013669990.1:88926-91440 GCF_000517525.1 Limulus polyphemus
GAGAGAGTTATGTCTGAAAGATTATAATGTTAGTTATGTGGGGAGTGTTCATCGTTATTTGTGCGATTTATGAGGTCACTATTACTTTAACAGGTTTGTTAGTTTGAAAAAGCTTATGTGTATTAAAGGATGAAGTGTTTTTAAACATTTGTTAGGATGTTCATTATGAGATAAAGGTTTTTAATAGTTTCTGGTAGAGTACTTGATGCTATGATAGTTTCTTTATGATAAAAAGGAGGATTGGAAATCATGCTGTTAGGAGCGCTTTTTGAATTGATGTTATTGGTAAGAGAGACTGCGCTCGGGTTATAGAGTTTTTCATTTTATATTACGACTTCTTGGACCTAGGTGTTTTTCTGACATCATCCTGTAATTGATTGTTTTTCTCAAGTTTGAACTATCTACCTAATTTGACGACAAAGAGAACGTAACATCACGAATAAGAATGTCAAACACAAGCTTTAGTTTTACAGATGTGATAGTGTAAACAGAAGTTTTACACTCAAAGCTGTTGCTCTGCGATCTAACATATGTAAAGAAAAAAAAATTCCATAATGTACTGGATATCAGTTAAACGTGACTTTCCGTTTACCAATTTGTACGGTCAAAGCTTGCGTTGTTGAACTTGCTATTCTCTCCAGACAAATCTATGTTAACTTTATGCTGTTTAAAACAGTAACCTTTGATTTCATTTGGAGAATCCAAAGTTAAAGAAAAAGAAAGTTACACAGACACGTTAAAAATTATAGATATCAAGAAACAAATACTACGCAAGAAAACACAATATATTGAATTATCACCCAGGCTCAGTGCATGCTCAATGTTTATATTACTGCTAGTCTCTAAAGTGTGGAACTATAGAATGACTTAAGCGCGACTTGTAGCTGAACTGTATAAAATATCAATTCAAAGTCAACTGTATGATCCAGAATGGCTGATGAAAAAATTTCAAGAAAGGTGCGTGTAAAGTGTGCGAATTTTTTATCAGAAGGTTGGTGTTACAGAGCGGAATGTTGCTGATGAGCTGTAATACTGTTGTTTATAGATCTAATGAAATGTGCGTGAAAAGTACGCGGATTTTCCATCGACAGTTCAGCGTTTCAGAGCGGAATGATGGTGAATTGGATTATCGTTGTTTATATATGCTATATATAAAGGTCTAATGATGTGTCAAGTCCACTTACAAAACGCGTTTTCACTTACAAATATCAGCACAGACGCACCCGTGTACGTATGACAAGTTCCCATAATATGGAAAGTCAACTATCACAATTAATATAGTAACGAACAGAAAGTTTCAAATGAAACAGTATATAGTAATTAAAAGCCTAAACGTTTTATTAATATTCATCATCACCAGTATGATGATAGTTGAACGTATGCGTTTACATATATAATTCAAAGTACAAATGCAAAAGTCATACCAGACATTTAACTTCAGTTTTTAAAAACATTTTATACGAAACACATCATTGTTAGCACCATTGTCCGAACCAGATCATATTTCATACAGATTTTCTATACAAGTTTCATCGTGGCTACGAGTCATAAAAATATATCATAAAATGTTTAGTTTCTATCAAACGCTCAATCTCCAAGACTGAACACTTTTGAATAAGATTTGGTCTGAAGTGTGTGAAAATCTGCATAATTCAGTGTGACTAAATGATGACCATGCTAGGTATTTCTATACAAGCTAAGAGTTATTATTTTATCTTCACGACTACCTTTCAGTAATATATCCAAAACTTGCGAGTTTAGATAACGATCGTCTAATCACTCTAATGTATTAATACTATCCATGTATTGTTATAACCTTCAAATTATTATAACACTCTAATAAAACACTGCTCTCCATTATTAGGCTTAGGTAATGGACTTACATTAAAAGTGATCATATCTTGTAAACCAAATCCGGAGACACTTTAAAAATTTTGGCCCTGTATTTACCGTACTTTCAGATGCAGACAGTACTGGAGAAGCTTACTATATTGGTGGCAGTGATAAGAGGACCTGTTCTGAGATGGTTTTTTTTATTTGGTTCTCAAAAAGAACAACAAATATTTATGACATATTCAAGGTCGTAGCTATAGGGACTGCACCAGAGTCGTCACATGACGAAGCTATACCTAAACTAATAATAATAAAATTGGCTAAATATTCATTTATAATGTATTTCCTGCTGCAGATATCATCAGATATGTATATATGCAAATTATAAGGGTATTTTGGGGCGCTTTCTTTAATCGAGGACCTTTGGGGACATTTGTGTGTCGGGGGGACAATATTACTCATTCGAGGGCTGTCCTCGGAAATCGGGGATGTATAGTTACCCTAACTTAGTTTGATTTAAATATTTTAAGCCAACATAATATTGTGCGATATTAATGTGATTACTGCTGAAAACATCGCGAACGGTAAAACAGTACTTTAATAATTCTTTCTAGTGTTCTAATTAATATATACTTTTACTATATTATCATCACAAATAATATTGTCAAATACAATGGTACT
>NW_013669991.1:0-594 GCF_000517525.1 Limulus polyphemus
CAGCTTTTATTCTAGGAGAATGATCATGTATTACACTTTTAGTCCAGTAGAAAGTTGATGTGTCACAGTTTTTAGTCGAGGAGAATTTTGATGTGTCTCAGTTTGTAGTTCAGGAGAATGTTGATGTGTCAGAGTTAATAGTAATGTTATTAGTAATGTTAATAGTAATGTTATTAGTGATGTTAATAGTAATGTTATTAGTGTTGTTAACAGTCATTTTACAGAAAGTTGATTCAAGCAATTTTGCAAGTGCTTGTAAATTCAGCATTGAACAGTTTAATAGAAAATTAGGGTAAATAACTATATACAAACATATATATATGTTTTATGGAAACGCATGTAACTTGAGTTATACTTTTCCCTGCGAATCTTGGAATGGTTCTAGAACTGCAGTCTTAAGATACACAGACATTTTGGCTGTAAAGGTATTAGGCAACGTATTCCGAAGAGAAACGTGCAGCAAGATTGTCAAAAGATTTAGAACCACTGAACAGCATTTCGTAAACGAAGGTCCCCAACATTCTCCCAAGAAGTGGTAAAACCGGCAGAGTAGAGCGTTTAAGTCAGCCAAACCTATAAGCTATCATCTTCAAA
>NW_013669991.1:615-6567 GCF_000517525.1 Limulus polyphemus
CTTGTGTGCTGCCTTCGCATAGCCACGGCTAATTTTGAGCTGATAGACTAAACTTTCTAAACATTCTCCCAAGAAGTGGTAAAACCCACAGAGTAGAGCGTTTAAGTCAGCCAAACCTATAAGCTATCATCTTCAAAGTAAAGTTTACATGGTTACGAAAGAGAACCCGCTAACCCCAAAAAAATTGGTACTGTTTATATCAAAATAAACACAGATTTAAAGTTTAAGAAGATTCACAAGCCAAAGTTCACAAGCTTCTATCGACTTCTAGAAATTAATGACTGCTTTTATGAGAAATATTGTCGAAGACGCTAGAGTCTTGTTCTACTTACATGCAGACACATTCCATTTTTGAGCTTTTGGTGCACCTCAAAATCGTATACCTAAGATTATCCGATTTATGAAAAGCTGGACAAAAGAAATGGGATACATTTGTCAAGGCTGTACTCTGAAGAAGCCCGATCTTGTGGAATCATTGCTGCGGGGGCCACTATTAAGAAGCAGGAGAAGCAGAGTCTAACAAATATGTAATATGATTTTCAATATTATTATTATGTCTTTGTTTATAATTAAGCACAAAGCTACACAATGGGCTATCTGTGCTCTGCCCACCACGGGTATCGAAACCCGGATTCTAGCGTTGTAAGTCCGCAGACATACCGCTGTGCCACTGGGGGGGGGGGGCATTATTATGTCAAACTTAATTATCGTAAATTATCGTCTTTGATAGAATGTTTTAACATCTTAGTAAAAACTCTATAGCTCATATCTTTGTGTAAAATGTATTTATTTTAAGATAATGTTATCATCGCCCGAAGAAAGCTGCGCGCACTTCTTAATTAACTGCATGGGTTATCATTGGTTTAGAATGTAACTTTCAATCGATAACGCCTTATTTGATTTGATGCGCTTCCCAAAATGCTCAAATCTTGGACAGTAAGAAGAAATCCACAGTCTTGTAAACCACTTCGAAAATATTTGACTGATTATGTGGAGTATTTTGTGCTCTTTAATCCTTGAATTGAAGTAAACAATTGTAGATCCCACATAACCATGATTACACCTTGAATATGTAAATCTATAGATGACGTAAGAGCGCTGCGTTTTCAGAACACTGTCCGTAAACGAAATATCGGCTTAAAGGCAATGCTAAGTACAATTTGGAGATATATTTTACATTTCAAAACAGTTTTAACCTTTTTTCTTTAATCCTAAGGCATGTTTCCTTGTAAACTGTAAAATCAATAACCTATATTTTTAGTTTTACTACATTTGTTCATTGTAGAGGCATATAAATATTTATAAATACTTCTTGATAGTATTATCAATCAAATGAAGCGTAAAGCTATTTTTTGTAAGAAAGTAATTGCATTAACTAACTGTTCATGAAACCTAGAAAAAGCACTGACTATTTTACAGTCCCGGCATGGCCAGTTGGTTAGGGAGCTCAGCTCGACTCGCAATCACACCAAACATGCTCGCTATTTCAGCCGTGAGGGCGTTATATTGTGACGGTCAATCCCACTATTAGTTTGTAAAAAAAGTAGCCCAAGAGTTGGCGGTGGGTGGTGATGACTAGCTGCCTTCTCTCTAGTCTTACACTGCTAAATTAGGGACGGCTAGCGCAGATAGCCCTCGTGTAGCTTTGCGCGAAATTCAAAAACAAACAAACCAAACTATTTTACAAATTAAAAATGTGAATTAAATTATTTCTAAACTCAAGAGTTAGAAAACTATCAAAGTGAAAATATAACCCAGTAAATGCTGGTTTACGGTAATATTTACATTCAAAACATTTTTCCAAACTAACTATTTAAGCATCCAAAAATGGTAGAATAAATAAAATTTTTTCTTCAGCGGTAAATTTTTTACTAACTATTTAAATAGTTCCGAAAGTCATATACATCATATTAATTTTAAAAATATATTTTGTAATATAAAGGTTTAATCTATTCAGGGCACTTTTCTAACCACCCTTTCTCATGATAACTTTAAAAAACAGATTAGTTAAACATCATACAACCCTTGATCCCAAAGAAACTCCGTCTATTTGTTTAGGATGGCAACCATAAAAAAAATAATTATTTTTTTCAGTGACAAATTCAAACAGGTTAATAGAAAATGGCTTCGTTATACATCTAATAACATCTGAAAATTAAATTACTACTAAATTCAATGATTTTATTTAAAAGTATACTTGTACATAATGACCCAATGTCCAAACTAGTAATATAGACAGTTTCATTAAAACATCTTTGGAAAAGTCAAAACTCTTTGTTACCGTAAGCTCATTTGTTACAAAAGTAATTTGTTTGTAACTATGCACACAATGGGCTATCTGTGCTCTGCCCACCACGGGTATCGAAACCCGGTTTCTAGCGTTGTAAGTCCGCAGACATGCCGCTGTGCCACTGGGGGGGGGGGCGTGTTACAAAAGACAAAAATCAACCAGAAAAGGGAAGTTTATGAGTAAAGGTGTTTATGCATAATACATAATACGATAATTTGTTTTTGTGCTTTATTTAATCTTTAGAATATTCCACAATGCGAACCAACTGGTCTGAGATATTTATAAATCGTTTCAGATTTTATTTTTCTTCCTACTGCCCAAGATTTCAGGATTCTGGAAAACACATCGAATAAAGAAATGCCAAGAGCCAAAGAAACGTTGTGGATTCACAAGTTATATGTTATTTAATGCTTTACAAAAAAAAAAATTAATTAAAGCACCTGTTTGTAGTTAAGCACGAAGCTACACAATGGGCTATCTGTGCTGTGCCCACCACGGGTATCGAAACCCGGTTTCCAGCGTCTTAAGTCCGCGAAAACACCGCTGTGCCACTGGGAGGCTAAATCAGCTAAAATCTGAATCTTGTAGAAATAGTTGATAAAAAGAACATGACAGGTTATCATAGCGACTGTCGAAGTAGTGTTATACACAGTGTTAAATTTAGTGTTAAATAGTGCTGACAAACACTACTGATTATTCGTGTATTTACATAACAAAACCAAAATTGCAGAAAGTTCAATACCATCCATAAAATCTTGATGTAAATTTTGAATTGACAAAAGAAACAAACAAACAAAAAACAACAACAGAGAACAATCCAAAACTACCAAGCTACCTAAAAAGGACAAATGCGTAATAATATTAATACACGAGCAACAGCGTGGGAAGTATAGAACGCGCCTTAGTTGTAACAACGAAAGTAAGATTCGCATAGCACAGTTTACCGGTTTCAGTAAAAATCGCAGCCTCTCACGCTACTGAAAATAAAAAAAAATCAAATTATTATAAGGAGTTATGTGAGTGTTCCAGCTTACAATTTCCCACGTCTACAACACCCATTTCTTTCCTTTCTTTATTTCGTATCTTGTTGGTTATTATTCCAAATAATTCATAAATAATAAAAAAACGGGGAAGGGGTCATAAATAAATCCTATCCCTTGAAACTGACATTTCAATCCGTGAATGATTAGCAAAAATGATTAGTAAACGATTAGTAAAAAAAAAAGAAGGATTTAATTAATTTCAATATAAAGATGTGTATTCGATCAGCATAATCTTTGTTTCAATTTAAAGATGTGTATTCGATCAGCATAATCTTTGTTTCAATTTTAAAGATGTGTATTCGATCAGCATGATCTTTGTTTCAATTTAAAGATGAGTATTCGATCAGCATAATCTTTGTTTCAATTTAAAGATGTGTATTCGATCAGCATAATCTTTGTTTCAATTTAAAGATGTGTATTCGATCAGCATGACCTTTGTTTCAATTTAAAGATGTGTATTCGATCAGCATAATCTTTGTTTCAATTTAAAGATGTGTATTATCGATCAGCATGATCTTTGTTAAATAAAATATAAATACTATTAGCATAACTCCAAGTATATTAAAGTATGAAATGACTGGCAATATGGTTCTCCTTCATTGTGCTAAAAACGATACAACAGAAAAATAATCTAACAGTCAACAATTCGAAACATCAGTGGTAAGCAAGATAACAAAAAGGATCAACCGTCATAATAGTGTTAAATTAATCTAACAAAAATTGAGAAGAGAGGCATAAAACCTACTATTTCGAATGTCAAAATGTTTAACCTTCTTTAGCCGTTCCCCGTTGTTTTTTTAAGCATTAATTGTTAATAATCCACTGAATTTGAACATTTTTATATTACGTTTTTTGTTGGATTGAAATTTGCACAACAAATGAAAGTTTCATATTGTTGCACGTGGATTTGACGTATTTCAGTTAATAGATGTAAAATTTGCAAGTAGACAAACGTATGGGACTGGAAAATAACAACTAGGACACTTTTTTGGCAGTTAGACGGCGTGGCTGAAAACTTAGGTCTGTAAGTTACAACAGTGTTCAAGGTTGTAATAAATGTGAAGAAGGAAATAAAATTTGTGATTGTCACCGGATTGTACATTGAATTATATTCATCGGATTATTTAAACTAACCCGCTAATCAAACAACTACGCTACAATAATATAATAGTATTTTGAGAAACCTATCCCACTATGTGGCGCTGCGATCAATTCAGTCCTTTATCAAAAGAATATTGTTTATTTCTAAGCGAAAAGCGACACAATAGGCTCTCCTTGTTACGCGAATTCTCATATATTCTCAGTAGGAGTTGAGACGTTGTGGGTCGAAGCACTAAACTCCTAACCCCTAATTTGATCCTCCGTAGCAGCCACCTAGTTTGAAATTTACGTTTGGATCATGTATTATGGATTGAATATCCCCAACGCTTTGGATGCTATGACCACAGACAATTTCCGCTGTGATTTAATGTTTTTTTTTATAGTAACTTCCATAGTTTTTATATACTGCTGATTGGATCGTCTATATACGACTGATGTAACTTATAGCATTAGAAATGTTTACTATATGTATAAATCAACCCATCTTTGTATACTCGGTGAAATTTATTGTTCAAATTGGATCATTAAGATATTTTCTATACTTTCATTTTTCATATATAGTATTATAAAAGTAGTTTCTGTAATTTAATAAGAGTCTTATTGTTCATACCGTATATTGAAACTCGTTTCTGTAGTTCCTTTGTTACAAACCTCTTTTATCTTGTGTAGTTTATTCTAAAGAAACACAACCGAACTAACATTTCCAAGCACCATACAGACAGTCAAAGTCATGTTGATTTTATTAACTTGAAACAAAAAAGAGGGCCTAATTTAATCCCAACTTTTTGGCTTAATGTACAAGTTCTCTCTAAATATGCTTCTGCTTGAAGATGTGCGCACAGAAGCAAACAGGGCTAAATCGATCAGCAAACCAAATAGCAGTGAATAAATATAAGTTAGAGAAAGCAAACTTTCGGTCAAACACGTGAGATATATCCCTAGGATAAGATATCATGGTTTAATGTCAGTGGAAGCAACCAAGATAAATGTTTAAAATAGTCACTAAATCAATAGAATCGTTGGATTTTAGAATCGTGTATATGTCAATTTCTCATTATTTCTTAACAGTATAACGTTAAAAGCACATTTTCAAGGAACGCGAGGGGGCCAGGCATGGCTACTTATTAGCTCGTCCAGACTGTGAATCTGCGACCGTTGCCGCAAAAATGCGTTCTGAGGCCAAGGATGAGTTATTAGCTACGGCTAAGTCCCGTTATTCAACCAGACAAAAATAGCCTAAGAAATGGGTGCGAGTGCTGTTAACTAGCTGCCTTCCCTGTAATCTATTAGTTCAAACTTAAATACAGTTTTGTATTGCTTGATTCCAAACTCCGACGCCCCTCCCCCAGTGGCACAGCGGTATGTCTGCGGACTTACAACGCTAGAATCCGGGTTTCGATACCCGTGGTGGGCAGAGCACAGATAGCCCATTGTATAGCTTGACTCCAAACTCCGACGTCCCCCCAGTGGCACAGCGGTATGTCTGCGGACTTACAACGCTAGAATCCGGGTTTCGAT
>NW_013669991.1:7493-16086 GCF_000517525.1 Limulus polyphemus
GTATAGCTTTGTGCTTAATTACAAACAAACAACCGAACAAAAAAAAATATCCGAATAAATAAAAGCGCACATCGGAAACATCACATTAAGGCATTTCTTTTCAAAATATCACAATATCTGGAAAAAGTATGCACACAGAGCCAAATAAAGTATGCACACAGAGCCAAATTATGTAGTATTCTTGTACATCTAGTGTTGCTAGTTTTCTATTTCTTTATGTTTAGAATCTTCCAGTTTAATCTTTTTTTAATGTTCATTCAAGCTCGAATAACACTTTGTATAACTGAAACAGGAAAACACACTCTCACACACACACGGTGATTGTGGTGGTCTAATAAAATCGTTGGAGCCACAGGCCAAAGAAGCAGGTGCACGATACCCAAACTATACCGTCATGAGTGCGTCTACAGTGATGTATTGTTTAATTTCCCTTTTAACATCTGTCAGTCTAACGTACAGGTTTATTGTAGTTCCATTCAATCGAACTAGAATACCTAGATACCATTTACGATAGTAATTTTTTGATGATTTTCATAAATGATGCAAACTCGTAAGTTGCAAACTATACATTTTTTACACATAATATTTTGGTAAGTCTTGCGTGCCTTTAGGTTTTTCAGGTTTATCAAAAATGACAAGGAAATAATATCTAAAACATTATATATATATATATATATATATCGACTACTTACAAATATTCGTGACAATTATTTTTCAAGACTATTGGAAAGCAGCAATTTTAGAAAGGATTTACAACCGAAAATACAGTTCCAATCTACGAAAATTGGTCCATCTATTAATGCTACAATATCTTCCTTCACTTGCGTAAAGATACCTTAAAGATGTAATTACGCCATGTTTATTAACTAATACATTAGTAATAATCACAGAAGTTCTGTCGATGTTTTGCTTCTATCAATTTGAATAATGAGTCAATATTTCTTAAACCACAACTCTAAGAAATATTCAAATAATGATTTTCAGAGAAAAGTTTCATCTAATCATAAACTGATCTTGCTACTAGTATAGATTGATACACTTTTTTCTTTACATATTTACCCCACCCCCCACCCCAGTGGCACAGCGGTATGTCTGCGGACTTACAGAACTAGAATCCGGGTTTCGATACCCGTGATGGGCAGAGCACAGATAGCCCATTGTGTAGCTTTGTGCTTAATTACAAACAAACAAACAATCTTTACATATTTACCCCCCAGTGGCACAGCAGTATGTCTGCGGACTTACAGAACTAGAATCCGGGTTTCGATACCCGTGATGAGCAGAGCACAGATAGCCCATTGTGTAGCTTTGTGCTTAATTACAAACAAACAATTTTTACATATTCATGCACTGTCTTCTTACACTAATGATACTAAATAACAGCTTGTTAGTTAAAGCAAGGGCTCCTAAACTTTCTAGTTTGCTTTAACGTAGCCTTCCAGTAACAGAACTTGAGTCTTTGTTCTGGTTGACTTCAATAAACACTTTAAACTTCAGTTTGATTTCACAGCTTTAACGTAGTCTTCCAGTAACAGAACTTGAGTCTTTGTTCTGGTTGACTTCAATAAACACTTTAAACTTCAGTTTGATTTCACAGCTTTAACGTAGCCTTCCAGTAACAGAACTTGGGTCGTTCTTCTGGTTGAATTCCGTGTAAAGAACTCCACTTGGAGTATATATTTGACGTTGTTTTCCACGCGGGCGTCTAGCGAAATGAACATTTTAGATCCTTATTTTACTGAACATTAAAATTTTGATCTGCTAAGTCTTCTTCTAACTATTTTCAGTTACATCTCAGTAAAATAGCAAAAATTCAGATTCTATTTTCTAAAGTACTTCAATAAAAAAGGCAGATACTGGGTTCTTATTTCTGTTGACTTGAAAGTAGACAGGCTGAACTAAAAGCCTTTTTGGTCGGTTTTTATATAAAGGCTAAGTCTTGAGAACGTTTTCGTGCATTTTTCTAAGAAATGAGTTAAGCCTTAGGTTTTCTGGGACGAGTTTTACGAACTTCACCAACAAATATACAATGAGAAGAAAAGGTACCAAATTATTTCGAGTCAATTATAATGTACGTCACGTGCAAAACAATGTGAGCTTGAAAACAAAGTTTGGTGGGAGATGATTTACTTTTTATGTTCAAATATGGCCCGGTATGGCCAGGTGGATAAGGCGCTCGACTCACAATCTGAGGATCGCGGGTTCGAATCCGCATCCCACCAAACATGCTCGCCCTTTCAGCCGTGGGGGCGTTATAATGTGACGGTCAATCCCACTATTCGTTGGTAAAAGAGTAGCCCAAGAGTTGGCGGTGGGTGGTGATGACTAGCTGCCTTCCCTCTAGTCTTACACTGCTAAATTAGGGACGGCTAGCGCAGATAGCCTTCGTGTAGCTTTGCGCGAAATTCCAAAACAAACAAACAATGTTCAAATATTTAGCTGCATCAGTTTTTCTCAGACTTTCTGACTGTACGAAATTGTTTGTGAAATAATCAAATATTTTTTTCCCATCCCTGAGCATTAACGCCCCTACTCGACTCAATGCATTAGTAACTGTCTCTATAGTAACACGGGATGTGTACTCTAGTTTAATGCCAGTTTGTTTACTGATTCGAAGGTAGAGAATGTATTGGCTAATTCTGAATATACGTATCTTTGCTTTATTTGTTTGTAATTATGCACAAAGCTACACAATGGGCTATCTGTGCTCTGCCCACCACGGTATCGAAACCCGGTTTCTAGCGTTGTAAGTCCGCAGAAATATCGCTGTGCCACTGGGGGCCGTATATTTGCTAACAGAAGAAGAAAATTGTATCTTTGCTTTGTTTGTTTGTAATTATGCACAAAGCTACACAAGGGCTATCTGTGCTCTGCCCACCACGGGTATCGAAACCCGGTTTCTAGTGTTGTAAGTCCGCAGACATACCGCTGTGCCACTGGGGGGCCGTATCTTTGCTAACGGAAGAAGAAAAAGTACTTATATATATTACTCGGAACATTTCATAATGAATTGTTATTGCAGTTGCCTTTAAAGACAAACAAAATTATATTTTGAGAATATATATATATGTCCAAGTAGTTTAATTGTTTTTGTATACGACATGATATTCAGCACCATTACTACTACGTTCGCTGCTCACAGTAAGTTTAATAATGTACACTCTCGTTCTCAAGAGCTTTAGACCATATATATCTCTTTCCAACAAGAATGAGGCACTAACTATGGTTATTTCATCTTTAATACATAAAGCCCACAATGCATAATACATAGCTAAATCAGACGAATTTTATATATGTGTTTCACTTTTGGCGCCCTTACACTGCGGCGTTTGAGGAAGCAGTCCCCCTATTCTCCATTTTACACTTCAGATGGTATTGTGTACTTAGGAAGCCAATTCGTTTTCCTCAGCACAAGTAAGAGCCGCGTGGATCTAAAAATCACAAATAATATGTATGTGTGTGTGTGTGTGTGTGTGTATATGTAGTTATTCTGTTACAACTATCCGCAGTCCTCCATAATAAAAAATCACAATTGAGCAAATTTTGTGCAAAGTTTTATTTACTCTGAGCTCGGTTTTAGTGCAGATTTCTGTAAAAAGTCTAATCTTTCGTCTTCTTGAGATAGTTTTGATGTAGATCTCTAACAGAAAAAGCTGAACATGAACCACGGTAGTGATTCATAATAGGGATCGCCCATTTGTTCTTCTTTATTATTATTATGATTTAATATTGTTCCGCCAATCTACACCAAAAATAACTGTGAATATTGTAATAAAACCTAGGCAGTATTGCTAAACGCATCATTGCGTATTGTGTAGGGTAGTTTTTAAATTTATTTCACTACCTAGTAAACAACAGCGGCTGTATAACAGTTGACACCCAATCGTTTTAATGTAGTCTGTGGTTTATATGGAGCCGCATAATGTACTACAAGCACACGTATTTCGCTGCCTGCAGGCTATGGATGTTACGTAATATTTATATGGCAGGCACGACACATGTACCATAGTGATTATTAACTTGATGTTGCAACTGTACTGATGTCGTGTATCATTTGTATATGTATAGGATTTCGGGCCCTTTCGGACAGGACACTGCTGACAGGATCACAGTTTTGTTTACCACTGTATGATCGATTTCGGCCATGTTACTCAACCGTCTAAAACGTTATACAAACATCTAGGCTGTCTCTTACAACAGAAATCTTTAAGCCGTATTTAGAAGAAAGCACCAATAGGATCGGCAATAGCTAATGGTAAATGTCGAATTATATCTGATATTGCGTGATTGCGAATTTTATAGATACTGCAGATAGAGTAGCCATCCTTGAAGCTGACTACAAAGAGCTGCAAGAATCGTGAATCAGGAGATGGTGAATCAAGACGGAAGTGGGGCAGACATTTTGCAGCTATATATATATTTGATTTTGAAATATTTAGTTTCAGATAAAGTATGCAACAGCGACGGCCCACCAGAGCTTAGGGTTGAGAAGAGGGTTGTAGAAGTGTCACGAGCCAACTCCATCAGAAATGGAGTGGAGAAAAGGGTATATTAATATAATCAGTTCATAGTTAACACGTTTTCGACCTTGTAGAGTGAGCAGAATGTCACTCTAAGAGTAACCAGGCTGCAGCAAAACCGTGACCGGCCTTACTATGACCAGCGGAGAGGAGAAAGGGGGAAATATAAGAACTATAAGAAATATTAAAAATTCTTATTTCTATACATATCCCATTATATTATGACACATTGTCTTATATTGGCATTGAATATATATGCTTGCATCTATACAACTTGAAAAATTCATACGGCTATCTATATATATACGGCCTTACAACTTCAAAAACTATAAAGCCTGCATGTACATATATATATATATATATATATATATACCAGCCAACATGCATTGCATATGCATGCATGTATAAAACTCATGCGGTTATAAAATCCAGTCCATGCACCTTCCAGTATAGTTCAGTAGTTCCTCCAACCCAGTGTTTACAGACTCCCCATACACCTACAGGGTATAATTGTAGAGGCTATATACATAGTACAAGCATATACATAGCGCGGTATGTCGATCACCGTACATCATAGTGATCATACATGAAGTACCACTATCAATGATAAAATTGTGACGATAATATGAGGAGCAATAGCCATCCGATCTGCATGAATCCAATCCAAAGGTTGTCATGTTTTTCCGAGAGAGTAACATACTCCAACTTCTTATTTCATTAAACTAAAATGTTTCAAATAGAACAGTATATTGCTAATATACAGATTTATGTCCATGATGAACAAAAAACTACAGAAATATTACAGCTTTTAGACATGGAGTCAGAATAGAGATTTGTAGCTTGAGGAAATAATGTTAACACTATGTCTCAAACCTTAAGCTTGTTTGTTTGTTTATTTTTTTGCGAGTGCATTTTCACTTTAAGCTACCTATCTTGTTTCTCTAATTTTTCAAGATCCCTATTGCCTCTTCTTAAATTAACAATTTTTAATGAACTTATTATAGTTGGTTTTGATGAAGACCTCGAAAAAATAAATTAAACAGATAAATGTTAGGTCTTATTGTAGCTGTTTATTACGTAAGCTTATTGTAAATGTATATTATGTAAACTTGTAGGAAAAGTTGAACATTTATCTGTTTGTTTTTTTTTTTTCGTAGATCGTAAATAAAAGCTGTATGATTTTAAATAACAACAAAGAAACCCGATAATAAGAGAGCCTTCAAAAAGTACATCTTTTTTTCTTTTTGGAAGTGAAGTGGATTTTGAAATTAATCCAAACTCCACAAGTAGTGGAACTTAAGGCCTTGATTTAACCTATGCGTGATAATAACGAGACCTAGGCCTATATATATATAATTAACTCTATTGTAGTATTTGATATTATTGTAGACCTGTAGTTAACAATGAACATGTTTTGCTCTGTTCGGTTTTAGTGTGCGTTTCTAACGATAACACCTAAAACTTAAAGCCTTATTCAGGTCTTTAAAATGGCTATATTAAAAGCCTTTTTTCACACAATTCTAATATATTACTGAAGTACAAATATTAAGCTGAATTATTTTTTCTGGTCGGTGTCTGATGTACACCTTCAATTAAAAAACTAGAAGTATTTATCTATTACAATTATAGTAGCTTTGTTTCCCATTCGAATCCAAAACGGCATCACACATTGTATCATCCCTGAAAAATAAGTCTTGCTCTAGACGCATGTTGGCCCATAATAAGTTAACATTCTAAGTCGGGCCTAGCGTGGTTTGGTGATTAATGATTTCGCGACTTGTTTCCGCAAAAATGTGCTCCGTAATCAGGGGTTGTGTATGCGCTATAAAACTGGCGGTCAAATCCTACTGTTCGATCAGAAAAAGAGTAGGCCAAGAGTATTGAAGGTGGCTACTGTTAACTAGTTGTCTTACCACTGGTCTTGTTTGTTTGTAATTAAGCACAAAGCTACACAAAGGGCTATCTGTGCTCTGCCCACCACGGGTATCGAAACCCGGATTCTAGCGTTGTAAGTCCGCAGACATACCGCTGTGCCACTGGGGGGCTACCACTGGTCTATAAGTAGAAAACTAGAGATGGCTAAACACAAATAATTTTGTGCAGCTTCCCACGAAATTTTGAAACAAATAATCCATTTTAACTCTGGTCGATAACATTATCAACCACAAAATCTAGAGACAGCATTTAATAAATAGTCATTTTTATAATATTACACCCATTAATGGCCCAGCAGTAAGTCTGAGGACTTATAAAACTAGAAACCAGGTTTCGATACCCGCGGTGGGGCACAGCACAGATAGTCCATTGTATAGCTTTATACAAACTAACTAACATAACATTACCCTGTACACACTGGGTTTCTGGAGAAATGCTGGTTTGTTATCTCTCGAAATCCATATCCAGTTTTTAAACTTTTTAGGTATTTTATTTGTTTATAGTTTTAAAAATTGCAGGGACAGGAAAATGCCCTGGCCATGAATGGAATGCCATTATTCCAATTAGTGTTCCACACTCAATATATACTCAGTAGAAAACTATTAGACACTCCTTTCACGAATAACGAACGGCAACCATTAAAACTTGGAGCTACAATTCGAATCTTCTCATTTTACTCCTACCTTTTACCCCTCATTTTACTCCTACCTTTTACCTCTCATTTTACCCCTACCTTTTACCCCTCATTTTACTCCTACCTTTTACCCCTCATTTTACTCCTACCTTTTACCCCTCATTTTACTCCTACCTTTTACCCCTCATTTTACTCCTACCTTTAACCTCTCATTTTACTCCTACCTTTTACCCCTCATTTTACTCCTACCTTTTACCCCTCATTTTACTCCTACCTTTTACCCCTCATTTTACTCCTACCTTTTACCTGTCCATAACTAACAAATCTTAGGAAAGTATAGTCAAGCTGTATACACGAGAATAGTAAGGCTTAAAATAATATCAGTCAACTTTAACAACCCTAAATCTGGAATATCTTAAAAGCAAATAACATCAGAAAAATATTTTCATCATCTAAATTTGTCGGATTTTTATCTTTTCACCTCTATATTTATATAAGATTTTTAATGTTACTTCTCTATTATCTAGTATTCTGATTTTATTGTTTGATATACATAAAGCTGTGAACTTGTCTTGTTTTATTGCTTTATATTAAGTTTTATAGTTAATTTTCCTACAAGTCAGTTATTAGTTGCTTAAGAGTCAGAGTGGTACAAATTAATTGATCAAAGATTTAATGAACTTTCGAGGATATTCAAAACGTTAAACTTTATATTCATTTCATTTATAATGTAGTGTATAACTTTGTTCACTATACATTTGTTCTTGTATATTAGCAGTCACGGTATCATCAATATCTAAAAAGGAAAGGATTTACAATATAGGGTTGTAGTGACCAGTTTAAAAGCATAGCCACAGATAAAACTGCTTGTATGGCTGAAAAATTTGTCAGAGTCGTAAATTCTTCGGAAAATTAAGCAGAACTAACAGCTGCACTGTACGTTTGGACTGTATAATTAGCATCGTTCATCTGTGGGAGTGGGATCTAGAGGAATGAGAGGAAAACTCGAAGCTTGTCACATCATGGTCTATCATTACTGGG
The DNA here is from genome assembly GCF_000517525.1 of Limulus polyphemus. NCBI lineage: Eukaryota > Metazoa > Arthropoda > Merostomata > Xiphosura > Limulidae > Limulus > Limulus polyphemus. Next base: position 15,624 of record NW_013669991.1, read on the forward strand.
TCAGGTCCTTTAATTATAATCCTTCATTACAACATAATGTGAACATAAAGTATCCCGGACATGGTTAGGATAAAAAGACTTGCCTTCCTTCTTCAAGTCTCGTTTTTCTCTCTGACTATGTAATCAGTAGTTATGGGTTAAATTGCAATGAAGAGAAAAGCATTTGAACATAATGCACATACAGAACCCATACTTTAAAGATTCTAACACCCCTACAGCGAGAAACTTAAAGTGATCCAAACGCTATTCTGTTGAAAGAAGGAACGATCTGTCAATTCCTTTCAAATGATTTGTCCATTCATTTTTTATCATCAGCTTGGGAGTTATAACTCAGGTATCAATAGCAAATTATTTATCAGTGAATTAGTTCACTGAATTATTAAAACATACACATGAAGATTAGACGTGACTATGATATTAATCCTTAAACTAATAGTATATATATATATATATATATATATAT
>NW_013669991.1:17086-21956 GCF_000517525.1 Limulus polyphemus
TAACGTGTTGACTACGCGTGCATATTATTTCATTGTACAGTCAAGCCTATAGTATAATGTCCCAAAACATGGTTGAACACGTTCATTATACTATTGTATTGTACAAGCACGGCGGTGTTTGTGTGTCTTATGACATTAACATTCCAAAAAAAAAAAACATTTCTGTCATTAGAAAAGAGCGGGAAGTCAGGGGGAAATAATGTTGTTCGCACGCCTAACTGTTGCCTACTTTATCAGATAAAGAATTTGAACAAATCCAAAATTTGAATGTGTTAAATAAATGTTTTAACGAACACCGACATTTTACGACATGACACAAGTGAATCAATTCGCTATGTTTGTTTATCATTTTATACCATTTTCATTATGTTTACGATTCCTTAACCATAACAGAATTATAATCCCAATCGGATTAGGTTTCCCATGGAAAATGTCATTGTTTACGATTCCTTAACCATAACAGAATTATGATCCCAATCGGATTAGGTTTCCCATGGGAAATGTCATTGTGGAAGAAAATAACAATACAGTATTTAATTTGACATCATCCAAACATGTTTTCTAGTTTTAAAAAATCCCCCAAAACTTTGGATTTGAACATTATTATAAATCAACTAGAAAAAAAAACACACACACACACACATACGAACATCATCAACGTTTTTTAACATATTGATGTAATTCATCACGAAAATTAAAAACCTATTTTTCTACATCACCATAACAAAAATACGATTAACAAACATATTACAAGCTACTATTTTTCTCTGGAATTCAGTAATCCTAGTCTGGACTGTGAATCAGAGGATTCAGGGGTTCGTGTCCTGTTGCCGCAAAAACGACTTTAGACCCGTGTGTGCTGTAAGAGTGCTGGCCAAATAATGTGAATATGGTGAAAGGAAGATAACTAACATCAATGGAAGATAACTAACATCAATGGAAGATAAGTAACATCAATGAAACATAATATTAGTTGAGTTCTTGTAACATTGACTTTCATCCTTCATCGCTCCCTTAGTGAAAATGGAATTTAACTTTGAGCACCCTAAGTTATGTTTAAATATATTGTAGTAGCGTTCAGATATACATATAAACCTATCGTCCTTTCAGACACAGTAGTAAAATGTTTCGCTGTATTTTGTTCTTTTATAAGAAACTTCCCCGATCACTCGGAAGTCTACCTAAGACGGTTATTGTTAGCAACTAGTGTTAGTCTCAATTAGGGTTTAGGCCCGGCATGGCCAGGTGCTTAGGACGCTGGACTCGCAATCTGCGGGTCGCGGGTTCGCATCCCCATCCCACCAAACATGCTCGCCCTTTCAGCCGTGGGGGCGTTATAATGTGACGGTCAATCCCACTATTCGTTGGTAAAAGAGTAGCCCAAAAGTTGGCGGTAGGTCGTGATGACTACCTACCTTACCTCTAGTCTTACACTGCTAAATTAGGGACGGCTAGCGCAGATAGCCCTCGTGTAGCTTTGCGCGAAATTCAAAACAAACAATTAAGGTTATTTCTTTTTTTTAAACTCTATAACAACATTCTCAGTTAGAAAAACAACAACACTGTTTTATTTCTAATACGCAATGTTTGTTTCTCTCCTATTCTTTAACCCATGGATATCTGACTATACAGAACCACGTTTGAGCGTGACGACCTGCGATACGGATGGCTTCCAGAATGGCTCTACGTTTCTTTAAAGCTGATTATTCTCTCCCTCGTCCGTTCAGTGTCACCTGTATATTTCCAAAGTTGTTTTTCTTCTCTCTTTTTAGCTTTTCCTTCCTCTACGAACCGCTTTCGCCTCGTCCGTCACCTCACCTGCTTCGCTTGTGTACACCGACTTACCTCGAATGAATGAAAACCGAGAGGCAGCCATATTGAAAACTAGCTCACACACACACACATTTTGTTTGTTGGCTCCAGGTGCCGGGCACACAGGCTAATTCGCCTGTCATTGTTGTACTTCAAACGTGCAGGCTTTAGAAATATATTTTATTTTTACAATATTTTTCCTTGCTTCTGTGAACCGGTGCGACAGTTTTTTTTTTCTACCTCATGGGCCAGTAGTTTACTGTGAAGCAACAAAACTTGGGGATAAGAAGAAAAGGTATTACAATACGTGGCCATTGTATTACAATACGTGGCCATTGACCGATAACCTTGTCAGGTAATCATGATGTCCGCTAGATTAGAGTTTTAATTGAGAAGTTTTTTTAACTGTTTTTGTTTTTTTGAGTAATTAATTTGCTACAAAGAATCAAACAGCGCAAATGTGTGTGTGTGTGTGATGTAAAATACAGACAAGAAAATAGTATTAATGATTAACTAGGGTAAGGAAAAATATCAGAGTGTATTGTATATGTGTGTGTGCATATATATATATATATATATATGCACACACACACACACATATGTTGGTCCCTACATATGCATGAATACCTATAACACAAACAGCTAATTAGTAAGTACAATTAACTTCAGCTGGTTGCTGAGGAGTTTCCATATTAAATCCCTTCCTTGTCTGGTTGTGGAGTTTTTTTCTTTCTGGTAGCTTAGTTTGTAATTGTTTCTGATGGGCACTGTTTATACAAATAAGTTGTGCGTTTCTCTAACTAATTGAAGAACAGATTCTTGTTGCCGCATAGATTTTTTTATTTTGGATAATAGTCACGTTGCTAAGTTTCTAAAGAAAAGTGATTTTGAACACTTTGTCGTTTTTCCATTCATATGGTTATCGTATGAATTTTTTCACAGAATGAACCCACTCGTTTTATGCACTTTTTTATTCTTTACTATTTATACACAATATAACATTCTCAAAGGCAGTTAATGATCTATAAACATATATATCTGTATATCTGCTTGTTAGCTTATCTATCTACATATAACTATATATTTTCTTTCTTTATGCAATCGATAATAATTTTCTTGAAAGTTAGTAATCACAGACAACACATTCATATCTTATGATCCTGTGTGAATATATAAATACCGTATCTCAGCTCTTACAGGCAACACATTCATATCTTATGATCCTGTGTGAATATATAAATACCGTATCTCAGCTCTTACAGGCAACACATTCATATCTTATGATCCTGTGTGAATATATAAATACCGTATCTCAGTTCTTACAGGCAACATACTAATATCTTACGATCCTGTGTGAATATATAAATACCGTATCTCAGTTCTTACAGGCAACATACTAATATCTTACGATCCTGTGTGAATATATAAATACCGTATCTCAGCTCTTACAGGCAACATACTAATATCTTACGATCCTGTGTAAATGTATAAATACCGTATCTCAGCTCTTACAGGCAACATACTAATATCTTACGATCCTGTGTAAATGTATAAATACCGTATCTCAGCTCTTACAGTCAACATACTAATATCTTATGATCCTGTATGAATATATAAATCCTGTATCTCAGTTCTCACAGTCAACACACTAATATCTTATGATCCTGTGTGAATATATAAATACCGTATCTCAGTTCTCACAGTCAACACACTCATACTTAGAAATACCGTATCCCAGCTCTTACAGTCAACACACTAATATCTTATGATCCTGTGTGAATATATAAATACCGTATCTCAGTTCTTACAGTCAACACACTAATATCTTATAATCCTGTGTGAATATATAAATACCGTATCCCAGCTCTTACAGTCAACACACTCATACTTAGAAATACCGTATCTCAGCTCTCACAGTCAACATACTCATACTTAGAAATACCGTATTTCATTTCTCACAGGCAAAACACTAATATCTTATGATCCTGTGTGAATATATAAATACCGTATCTCAGCTCTCACAGTCAACACACTAATATCTTATGATCCTATGTGAATATATAAATAGTGCATTTCATTTCTCACAGGCAACATTCATATATTATGATATTGTGTGAATTTATAAATACCGTATCCCAGCTCTCACAGTCAACATACGCGTGAGGTGACCTGTGACATTCTAGTTTTTTCAAGTTAACCTTTTTCTTTCCCATTTGTTGGGACGATTGTGTGTTTGTAAGTATCACGTAACCCACCATTTCTATGTCTGTACGTGTGTTCAAAAGCATTCTATTGTTTCTCAATATTTATATTGGTTTTCTACCACCTTCTGTGTGTATCATTGAGTAATTATCTCCGTAAATATTTATGTATACCTATCATAGCAGGGGGGATATACATATACACTGATATAAGTACATAAACATATACATATACACTGATATAAGTACATAAACATATACATATACACTGATATAAGTGCATAAACATATACATATACACTGATATAAGTGCATAAACATATACATATACACCGATATAAGTGCATAAACATATACATATACACTGGTATAAGTACATAAACATATACATATACACTGATATAAATACATAAACACTCTTGAGCTTTGATCCAGTTTTGGAAATGCCAAATCTTTTTTTCACTCGTGAACAAAATAAAAACATTTTATGACAAAAACGTTGTTTCTATTTCAGTTTAGGCTTGATAAAAACTTTCACTAACAATCTAGGAAAATGGATCACAAATACAGGAAAACTAAATAAACGTATTTAATAATATCCCATGACGTGTTTCCAGTTCCATTTTTATATAGAATGTTCAACCAAAAACCTGCCCCGAGTAAGATTTTCTGTCGATTCTATGCATAGAAAAACAAATCTGACAAGCAACCATTTCAGGAGCAGTTCGTCAATACTACAAATCATCATGTAATCATCTAACGAACAGTTCATTAAGTTCGTCAATACTACAAATCATCATGTAACCATCTAACGAACAGTTCATTAAGTTCGTCAATACTACAAATCATCATGTAAC
>NW_013669991.1:22822-29874 GCF_000517525.1 Limulus polyphemus
GGGCTGTTTATTCAGTTTGTCAATACTACAAATCATCTTGCAACCATCCCATGGGCTGTTTATTCAGTTTGTCAATACTACAAATCATCTTGCAACCATCTCAGAGGCTGTTTATTCAGTTTGTCAATACTACAAATCATCTTGCAACCATCTCAGGGGCTGTTTATTCAGTTTGTCAATATTACAAATCATCTTGCAACCATATCAGGGGCTGTTTATTCAGTTTGTCAATACTACAAATCATCTTGCAACCATCTCAGGGGCTGTTTATTCAGTTTGTCAATACTACAAATCATCTTGCAACCATCACAGGGGCTGTTTATTCAGTTTGTCAATACTACAAATCATCTTGCAACCATCTCAGGGGCTGTTTATTCAGTTTGTCAGTACTACAAATCATCTTGCAACCATCTCAGGGGCTGTTTATTCAGTTTGTCATTACCACCCAATCAATTGTAAACTATCATAGGAGCAATTCATTCAGTACATCAGCACAACCAAATTATCTTACAGCCATTTCAGGAGCAGTTCGTTTAGCTTCGACACTACTACCAAATCACTTCTAGGTAAAGCTAATCACATGCATAAACAGATTTATATATACAATTGTTCCATATGCGTTTCTTTAATAAAGTACCAATTTAATTCCTTCCGCCGAATTCATACTAAGCAGGGAAGAAGAACATTCATAGTTTTATATATGTCATCTTAGCGAAACATATATATTTACATCCGAATTACAATCAGTGGCAACGTGAGGTTTTACAGAGTATAGACCGGATCATGCTCTTCTCTTAGCACCTTAGCACATCTTTCTTTGCTGGTTGGTGGTGCTGTTATATCTTGTTTTGTTTTTGCAATAGTTTTTAGTGCAAAGATATAAGATGACCTGAAAACCTCTTTTGAACTTGATGAAGGAAGCACATTATGCTAATGTAATAAAAGGTAGGCAAACAACGATTTACAAACATAAGGAGGAATTTTATTAATGGTGGAACATACTACATTATGCTTATATATCGTTGTTTGCCTACCTATGTTTAGAGCTTGGTATTCAATACTACGATGAATGTTTTTGACCCACATAAATAATCATTGACTGAATGATATATTATGAGAAATTCATTCATACAGAAACCATTTTTACCACTTATGAGAAATCTGTAACCTACGAAACGTTTATTATTTTGTAAAAATATGAAGTATTTCTAGGTTTTGTTTCCTAGCCAAACCAAAATATCACGTCTATGGGAAAAGCCTCTACTTAAACAGAATATGAATGTCTTAGATGTATATTTTCTTGCTAGGTAGAAGCAGCCGTGGGAACTAGTTGGCGATAATGTTATTATGACAAGTGAAAAGCCGTGTGGTTCCTGAGATAAGGATTCAGGTTATAAGGACAGATCCATCCGGTCCAGCCCGATGGTGTAACCTGAGAAAAGAATGGGAAGTGAATGAAACTCAAACTAACCTCGCTGATACAGGAAATATTCATGTATTTCGCCTGTTTCCTCAACAGAAAGTACACTCTATGAGAATATCTAGCGACGTACAAACACACTATCATCGTCTGAAAATCTCCAAGATAACGTTAAAATCATTATTATAAGGAGCAGCAAAAAAAGTTGTAAACACAACCTGCTTCTCTCATACATTAGTCTGAAATATGTTGGTGTTCTTACATAATACAAGTGTGAAGTCAGTTACATCTTGTTTGTAACGGAGTAAGATGAAGTTGTTGATATTCTTATATAATACAAGTGTGAAGTCAGTTACATCTTGTTTGTAACGGAGTAAGATGAAGTTGTTGATATTCTTATATAATACAAGTGTGAAGTCAGTTACATCTTGTTTGTAACGGAGTAAGATGAAGTTGTTGATATTCTTATATGATACATATGTGAAGTCAGTTACATCTTGTTTGTAACGGAGTAAGATGAAGTTGTTGATGTTCTTACATGATACAAATGTGAAGTCAGTTACATCTTGTTTGTAATGGAGTAAAATCTGGCTGTTGATGTTCTTACAGAATACAAGTGTGAAGTCAGTTACATCTTGTTTGTAATGGAGTAAAATCTGGCTGTTGGTGATTCTTATATAATACAAATGTGAAGTGAGTACATCTTGTTTGTAACTGAGTAAGATGAAGTTGTTGATGTTTTTACATGATACATATGTGAAGTCAGTTACATCTTGTTTGTAATTTTATGGCGATTAGATGTCTACAAATGCTGAAATATCTAAAAGAACCTTAGTTGACAGGGATGGTTGGAATCATTTTTAGATGGTGAAGAGGGGAAACATTAATTACTTTTATTCTTAAAAAAAAATTGGTGGGACAGTTTACAAGTCTAATTTGTAAGAAGTATTGTTGATTTGGAATGGATGTATTTCTTAGATCTTTGTCCCTTTTTAGGATTTTAATATTGTTTATTCCGCCCTTCTGTTCGGCCATATTTTTGATATTCTTTTGAGGCATGTTTTAAATTTACGGGTACTGATATTGGTATCTTTTGCTTTAATATTTTGAAAAAAATTGTGCTTTAAAAATTCATAAGAATGTAAACCTCAAATTTGTCGCATATTACACATTTATATAAATGTATATATAAATATATATACACACACACAGTGTATATTACACATTTATATAAATGTATATATAAATATATATACACACACACAGTGTATATTACACATTTATATAAATGTATATATATATATATACACACACACAGTGTATATTACATATTTATATAAATGTATATATATATATATACACACAGTGAAAAAACTTGTGCAAGCTGAAGAAAGATTGCAGTCTATGTATTGTTATTTTTTGCTATGTATACTTAGAAAAAAAAACATTTCGATCGAACTGCTTAACCTAAAAGATTGCTCTTTACAAATTAAGGCCGTTATTACTTTACAATGACTGATTTATCGCATTTGCCAATTTTATTTCCGAGTGAAGTGTCCTGAAAATCCCGGTTTCGGTTTAAAACCCTGGAATTTGAAGTTTTCGATTATAATCACTCAGACCAGCTCACCGGTGGTGAAGAATCGAAGACGAGACGTGATTGCCCAATTTTAACAGAAGACGAATATTTCTGAAAGTTCCTGAGAGAAACATTTCGATAATTGCAGGTCGGGTTTTTACGAGATTACATCCCGAATTCATTTCGATTTTCGTAAAAATGTCAAAAAAATAACAGTCCTTTGACAGCTGTGACGTGTAAGCCCGTTATTGTCATGACCTATTACCTTCGGCTTCTATGTAATTAAGATAAGACCAGTCAGATCTGGCCACCTTTAGCTGTGTTCGAAGATTTTCAAAGCAAGTTTCTTGATCATTGGTTTTCCAACCAAGAGTGATAGTTTCACTTGGACTTTTGTGTCTCACCTTTGTTTTACTGGAGTGTTTACATCACCAAGAAGTTTATCAGTGGTGTGTAAGCGTAGAAAGGCTGTAATCTGCCAGCAGTGTTACCTTGTTACTAAACTTTTATTTGTTATTCAAAATCTACAAACTTGAGAACATGAAAATTAAAAGTATTCAATAGATTTTACCGTCTTTCCTTTTAAATATTTATTATTTTTCGAGAATTAGATTACTAATTAGTAATAGATTACTATTACTCATTTAAGCTTAACCTGCCACAGAAATGAACATCGTCTAGTTACAAAACTTAATGACGAAAGGACATTAGAATCTAGACGTGCTTCATAGTATCGTTGTTGAGAGACGAAAACTATGATGTATATAGAGCGTTACGTTTTTACTGAAGGTTATCAATAAATGTAAGTTCATTTTATCAACGAAACATAAAGAGATTATTTTAATAGTCTTCTTTTTTTTCAGAAAAATTTTTCAAGAATCTAAGCCTGTTATATTATTAAGGACACTAAGTTTCTAAATTCATCTAAGACACCATGTTTACATTATTATTTAACCAAAGCTTGCAATTTCAATTTACTTTACGTCTATAGTGATAAAAAATTTCCAAAATATGTCAAAAATATATATATCAAATTTCTTGCAGAGAGTTTAAAAAACGCTTTCATTCACAGTAAGCACAAAAAACTAAAACCCAGATTTTACTTAGCAACTTCTAAACAAAACATTAAAGTTATATAGCTGGTCAGATGGATAGATATGGTGCGTGTCAGCTATCACTTGAGAGAGAGAATAAGTATTTAGATAATTACGTTTAATCACCTCTTGTATTTCTGACGGTTTTTTTTATATATATTTGTAAATAAATATATTTTAACAATTTTCGGTGCTTCACTTACTTGTTACTTTTTGTTCATTTTTTGTTGTTGTTTTTTTTTTAAATGGGGAACAACATTTTTTACCACAACACCGTTCGTTTGCGTTCTTTGTACTTTGCGTTCTTTGTTCCTCCTAGCCAAATTTCCTGCGAGACGTAGCGGTAGCGCTCTCTCTCGGTAAGCTCGGTAAATTGGATAAGCATCACGTTGATTTGTAGTAGGTCAAAAAGTAGCCATTGGTCTACCACCACAAATCGTCTTAGTAAACGATGAACCCGGAAAATGGTCAATCGATCTCGTTCGACCTTGTGGCTACTTTAATTCTGCACGTGTTGCATCAGCTGAGAGCGTGTCACGAGCTGTACTCACGTGACAGTGGTCAGTGTACAACGAATGAAGCCTGTGAATGACCCTAAGTGAATGGTGACTTGACAGGAGTACTCGAGGCACGTGAGATGTGTTTTGTTTTCTTTTTTAGATGCGCAATTGACCAGATTGACGTAACCACGGTCATTGCTTTTCTTTCTTCCCGAAAAAGAATAAACACTCCAAATAGAACACATATGGCTTTGTTGTAGACTGAAACACGAGACAGCTGCTCGTGTTCCGTACAATGGATGTTTTACTGCTTTTCATATTTTGCCTTCCAAGTATGTCTATTTAATAAGTTAAACATATGTATGATTACAGACAAACTACAGTTCTTCTAGGAATGATTGATAAGTTTAAAGCTTTTTTTTTTTCTAAATGCTGCATGACAAACTTTAAACAGATTTTTGTTTTTGTCGAGATGTTAATTCGAAATCAAATTTATTAGTTTACCGGTTTATTCTATTAAGGTGTTAACTTCCTTGATAAAAAATAATATTTCTCTCTTAAGATTTGAAAAAGTTGTATCTTTTAACCGTACGTAACTTGTAGTAGAAAAATTTCAGTCCGTTAGCTGAAGTCTTGAATACCAATGTTATAAAGAAAATCTGATGATAATGAAAATAATAGTAATTAATTGTTGTTCATTTATAAATCACTTTGATATTCTATTAAGTTAACTGAATATTTTATTTCTTTTAATTAAGTGTATTTATTGCTAAAAGAATTTGGCAGACTTAAAACAGAATCATTATAATATTTTTTATTTTGGTGCACTGATACTTTAACTTAAAGTATTTCGACACACACACACAACTGTAGGAGTCGTACCAATCCATTAAATAAAATAGTCCCTTCTGAAATTGAGAAATAAACATGATTTCCGTATAATACAACAAATAACTTTGCCAATGGCCTCACAATCTAATTTTCGTTCTTCTTGTTTCGTTTTTGTAGAACTGACAAGAACAGACTCGTATGTTTATTTATTTTCTGAAACAATATATAGACATAAAAATTAGACTAACGAGCAACTTTCCAGCAAAGTAGCCTAAAATTATGGGTTATACACTTCTATCTTAATCTCTTTTACCCTGTAATTAATTTACTATTCGACTTGCAAAAAAGTTACCTCATTAGTCACTTTATTTTTATTAATAGTAATAATATAACAAATATGTTAACCTATATTTCTTTAAAAATGCACGGCAGATACAGAACTAAGCCTATGCTTACATGCTCAGACTCTTTGTTTCTACTAAACGGACCAATTAAAACGTTGTGTGATTTGATGCTTGTAGTTTTCGTATTTAAAGTTAATTTTTTTAAACGAATCAAGTGGTACACCCTGCTCTGTTATTATTTCAACTGTGTAAAATGTATCTAGTCTTTCAGCTCAGTTAGGATATATAGCATGTGCGTTTCAATGCGTCTATTTCTTGGCACACTGGAATACGATTTCAATGTTTCATATATTAAATGTGTATGTGTGTGTGTTTACTGATTGCAAGTAAATACTTAACTTATAAGTTTACTCACTCGCCCAAAGATAACAACCGACTTTACCAACTTGGCTTAAACTCTGGCTGAAAACAATCATTGTTGCTGGTTGTATTCATTAATTCTTTTATATCGGCTGAAATCCTAATGTCTTATTAGGATGATATTATCATTATTCGTCAACTTTAGCAATATTAATTCCGTTGTTTTACAATCGTGAACACCAATCTCTTCCCATGTTAAGCTAACTGTGTTGAAATGTTTATTTCATCACTTCCAACCATTCCTTTTGTTAGAACACTTCTGTAACTCTTACCTAGTTTTCATTTTCGCTCTAAAACCTTTTTTTTTTCTCGTTTGTTTTGGTGTGAACACTTTTCTTTTGTAAAGAAGCACATTATGTTAACGCAGTAGTAAATTAACAAACAACGATATGTAAGCACAGTAATATTTATTGTAAAAAACGTATTACATGTTTCGACGCGTCTATCTTTTCTCAAGTATAACACAAAAAAATAGCCATTCGGTTTTTCCAAGAAGAAGAAGCTTGTGGTAATATTTCAATCATGCCATGCCCGCCATATTCATCGGCGAACTGGCGACATAATGGACGGAATAAAGAATGTAGTGTTACAAAATACATTCAGCTTAATATTACTGACTTATGACAAATTTAACTGATTTTTTCTCGTATTATTTTTATTGTTAAATCTACACAACACCTTCGTAGTTTCCTCCCTTGCTTCACTGTATATCCTTATAATTTTTTCCAGATTTCTGTTTTGTATATATTTTGCTGTTATTGTTTTCTGTTGTTGTTTTTTGCCGCTGATGTTTTGCTAGGTGGTTAGGGCGCTCGACTCGCAATCTCAGGGTCGCGGGTTCGAATCCCCGTCCCACCAAACATG
>NW_013669991.1:30813-33615 GCF_000517525.1 Limulus polyphemus
ACAAACAAACAATTAGGCTTCGAACTGAAGTTAAATAAATACGTGAATAACAAACTTGTTTAGACAAGTGAAAATTCCAGAAAAGTATCACATCTATATAGTCATCATTATAGTGTTTGCGAGTTTTAGAATATTCGCGCAAAGAAGAAGAAAGGCAGTTAGTCAGTAGCACCCATGTCAACTCTTGGACTATTTAAATCTAATAGTGTGCTTTGATCGTCACACCTATAACGCGCCCAAGGCTCCAAAGTGTAAAGCAGTTTTAGTAGCAACGGACTGCGATCCATGAACCCTCGGATCCATAATCCTGCACGGTATTCACTAGGCCACGCCCAGTCCATTATAAATGCTAAGTTATGCAAAGTGCCTTTAATTTGTTACCAACTTCACCTCGGCTCAATAAAACTTTAATTTGTTACCAACTTCACTTCGGGTCAATAAAACATCTCACATTCTTCAATATGACATTTTTTAAGGTTCCTTAACTCAAGATTAACAATGAGATTTAAGCTATGTCATCTTCAAAAGGTATTCTTGTTTGATATGTATGTATGGAAAAGAAACCGGAAGTAAAGCTCTCCTGTGTGAATGTCTTCTGTGATCAAAGGGCATTCCTCATTGGTTGATTTTGCTGTTCAAGCCTCGAAATGGATGCAAAAGTTTTACCATTTTAAAATCGGGCAAACGTAAATTACAAACAACAAAAATAGAAAGGGGCTTTCCTAAGTGGTTCACAAATAAGTTTAATATTTGTTTGTTGAATTCCGTGCAAAGCTACTCAAGTGCTATCTGCGCTAGCCCTCCCTAATTTTGAAGTGATAAACTAGGGGGAAGGAAACTAGTCAATACAGCCGCCAGTGGCTCAGCGATAAGCCTGAAGGTTTATAACGCTAAAAACCGGGTTTCTATACCCGCGGTGGGCACAGTACAGCTAGCTCATTGCGTAGCTTTGTGCTTAACAACAAAACAAACAAAGATAGTCAATACCACCCAGTGTCAATCCTTGGGCAACTCTAATAGAAAAGTGACACGAACCACAGAATTTCATATCTACAATCTGGCACTGGGCCACGTTCGGCACTATTCAAGTTTATACAAAATGGTTGATTATATTAAGCTTCTGCAGTTGAACAAAGGCTCTCCATTCCAAGACAGCAAACTGTTTCAATATTGGAACGCTTATGGGAACAAATTACATGAACTACGGGAAAAATAAATAAAGGGAAAAGCAAAAGTCTTAATTAAATTATCACAGTTTTCTTGATGTTGTTTTTCTAATTCAACTGAGAGATACACCACTATAGAGACTTTGAGAAAATAAATCTTAATACATTTGTTCCCATTGTTTTTGTTGTTGTTGATCAAAAATTAATTTGTTTATTTTGTTCATAAAAAATTGTTTTTAATATTTTAATCTTAAAATCGGGAGTCGATTGTACAGGAATTTGGTGTCTTTTTTTTTTGGTCATCATAATATCCGGAAAACGATAAAGAATATTAAAATGCCCGTCAACGATAATATATGGTCATCATAATATCCGGAAAACGATAAAGAATATTAAAATGTCCGTCAACGATAATCTATGGTCATCATAATATCCGGAAAACGATAAAGAATATTAAAATGCCCGTCAACGATAATGTATGGTCAACATAATATCCGGAAAACGATAAAGAATTTTAAAATGCCCGTCAACGATAATGTATGGTCATCATAATATCCGAAAAACGATAAAGAATATTAAAATGACCGTCAACGATAATCTATGGTCAACATAATATCCGGAAAACGATAAAGAATATTAAAATGCCCGTCAACGATAATATAGTTACACAGATTTCTAAGAATACAACTTTTATGCTCATCGGTTCAACTTTTGCAGATAAATCTTCATTTGAAAAATATTTCTTTTCCTCGTTAATGTAAAGATTTTAGTGAAAGCCTATTGCATTTTACAAAGTAATTTACCTACAGAAGACATTTTTTTCAGTGATAAATAGGTAAATACACACTGGGAGAATTTCACACAGTTATGTTTACCTTTGTCTCAGTTGCAAGTGCAAAGTTCGAAGGTGTGTTATTTGCATGAAATGTAAACGTTGTGGATGGAGACACAATAAGGTTCATATTCAAGTTCAACCAATGATAAAAAAGTATCGTATATATAAACATTTGGATCCAATGGCAAAATGGACAAGGAAACTAGGAGTCAGAAAAATATTGGGAATAAGATACCTTGTTATTCTTGTCGTAACCACTTTCATTGTCTTAGATCGTTCAGTGATTGATCAGATCTCAACCAACGAAAGTCATACGAAATACTTGAAAAAGATTCGTTGTTGTCTCTACTCAGAGCGCAAAGTGTCTTAAACATGTTGGAGACCATTCTTACAGTACAAATCAAGGTCAAAATGGAATATGGCGCTGAGCAAAAGTAATCATTCTTTGGTAAGGCTTTTCATCAACACCAAAATAACATTTTGGAGTTTCATTGCGTTTTTCGAATCAAAAGATCATACCAATGTCACTTACCTATATGAAAGGAAACATTTCATATTACCATCAGATGTGCAATGTCTCCTACCTATCTGAAAGGAAACATTTCATATTACCATCAGATGTGCAATGTCTCCTACCTATCTGAAAGGAAACATTTCATATTACCATCAGATGTGCAATGTCTCCTACCTATCTGAAACGAAACATTTCATATTACCATCAGATGTGCAATGTCTCCTACCTATCTGAAAGGAAACATTTTATATTACCATCAGATGTGCAATGTCTCATACCTATCTGAA
>NW_013669991.1:34454-43933 GCF_000517525.1 Limulus polyphemus
ACACTTGGAAACAGAAACCACCTGGATATTTTTGTTTTACACTTGGAAACAGAAACCACCTGAATATTTTTGTTTTACACTTGGAAACAGAAACCACCTGAATATTTTTGTTTTACACTTGGAAACAGAAACCACCTGAATATTTTGGTTTTACACTTGGAAACAGAAACCGTGAAGTTACTAATAAAATATTTTAAATGTTTCAGACAGTTTATGTTAAAATATGGCAGGCTTACAGAAGGGCAAACATACGAAGAAAAGGACAGACAAATGAGACTAAACTACAAACAACACCGCAGGACGAATAAAAGTTTTCCTTAGTAAGAGAAGTTTCTGTGGGTCCGCATAGCGGTAGGGATACACATATAAACATCTTTTCTGTGGGTCCATATAGCGGTAGAGATACACATATAAACATCTTTTCTGTGGGTCCGCATAGCGGTAGGGATACACATATAGACATCTTTTCTATGGGTCCGCATAGCGGTAGGGATACACATATAAACATCTTTTCTGTGGGTCCATATAGCGGTAGAGATACACATATAGACATCTTTTCTGTGGGTCCGCATAGCGGTAGAGATACACATATAGACATCTTTTCTGTGGGTCCATATAGCGGTAGGGATACACATATAGACATCTTTTCTGTGGGTCCATATAGCGGTAGAGATACACATCTAGACATCTTGGGTTTTATTATATAACTATTTTTCCACAACTGGGTGCAGACGGTAAACGGTAACTTTGCACATTGACGTTGTGAGTTTGAACACTCATACCTACTCTTAATGTTGCTATTTTTTCCCGATTATAAATAGAGGTTAAATTTTCCTACAACTCTGTGGGTCCTACTCTCTTTGATGCCTATCTTACTAACGCACATTTTACTCTTCCCATATTACAGTTTGTATCCCTAGTTTATACGCACGTTCCTTATAATCAATCCCAATTATAAATAGAGGTTACATTTCCCTACAACTCTGTGGGTCCTACTCTCTTTGATGCCTATCTTACTAACGCACATTTTACTCTTCCCATATTACAGTTTGTATCCCTAGTTTATATGTACGTTCCTTATAATCAATCCCGATTATTAATAGAGGTTAAATTTCCCTACAACTCTGTGGGTCCTACTCTCTTTGATGCCTCTCTTACTAACGCACATTTTACTCTTCCCATATTGCAGTTTGTATCCCTAGTTTATACGTACGTTCCTTATAATCAACGGCTGTCATAAAAGTTGTTTGAAACTATCACACAAGGTAAAGAGATGCAGCTGTTACGCCATCTTTCTTTAAGATGTTAAAATTAGCATATATGTAAATCTGTATACATATGAATGTATATATATAAAATTATATAAGTTCTTGTAGCTGTTTTCAGACTTATCATAACAGGAGTATGTGGTTAATATACCCAGCGGAATAGCCTTTAGTGTTGCTTGTGACGTAGAAGTTTGATTAATCACTTCCAGAGTAAATGCTGCACAGAATACCATGATTTGTCTTACAGAGTAAATATCTATACATTTATATAGATTCTTATAACACTACGTTCCGATTTTCAAGAGAGTCAACATGCAAATCGCTTTTCAGTGATTTATTCATTAGTAGCGTTGACATACATAATGGTTGAGCTTGGTCCAACAATGATTAACGTGCCAGACTGTAGATCTGAGGGTCCATGGTTCTTGGCCCGTTATAGCCAAAAGGTGCCAGTAAAATCCCACTACGCGGTCAGACAAGAGTATTTCAAAAGTGGGAGGTAGGTGCTATTGACAAGCTACTTCCCTCTAGTCATTAAGCTCAAAATTAGGGACGACCAACCCTGATAGGCTTTGAGTAGTTTTGCGTAAATATCCGAAAAATAAAGACATAACTAGCACAATAAATTGAACAAAAAGAAAGGCAAAACTTATATATATACGTATATATAAATCTGTATACTGATTTAACGGTTTCATACGGAACATCGGTACATATGTTTTAACCAACTTAAAAAAGAAAATGGTCGATTCGGTAAACAACTTATTTTCCTTCTTCATCCTCTCTCTTTTTTCTAGTTCTCTTCATTTTTTTCCACGACTCCCGATTACCGTTTTCCTGTTTCTTCAAGGTACAGCACAGATTCAGCCAAACACAGTGCGTTACCGAGCTTTGCTGTCGATGTTCCGGCATTCCTGCGGGTAATCTTAACCCTAACTTCTATCCCAGTGTGAAGCTCATTCACGATGTCGTAAAGGTGGAGAAACATTACAAGAACAATGTCCCATTTCCACTCCACTAAGATAAAGACCAGGAGTTCTACTGTTTCTAAAGTGATGTCTATTAATCAGACCAGCCGTAATAGCCACTTTAATGCTAGATCACCGCCACCAGCTACGCACAGATCATCTCTTTGCGCTGGCGGCCGAGACATCCGGGTATTTGGGGACGAAAAGGGCGGTTTAAAGAGAGAGAGAGAGAGAACAACTTGTACTGTTGCCTTTCTGCTCGGAGTGGCGGTTTTATACAAACATTTATACGATTAAGAAAATGTGCTTTAATATTATAAGAGTAAGATCTGAACTACACGTAATATCTAAACCGGATACTCATTGTTTTAGGCGTTTCTGATAGAATGGTGGCTCTCACGGACGTGACCCGGACAAAAATAAGCCTAAGATGGTTGGTAAACCTAAGGTGTTTGGTAAACCTAAGGTGGTTGGTAAACCTAAGGTGGTTAGTAAACCAAATGTGGTTGGTGAACCTAAGGTGTTTGGTAAACCTAAGGTGTTTGGTAAACCTAAGATGGTTGGTAAACCTAAGGTGTTTGGTAAACCTAAGGTGGTTAGTAAACCAAATGTGGTTGGTGAACCTAAGGTGTTTGGTAAACCTAAGGTGGTTGGTAAACCTAAGGTGTTTGGTATTGGATATATTGTTTCCTAGATTTTAAATCACTTTTCTAATTAAAAACCGTATGTTTTAAATGAAATATTACTGATATATCTTCATTTGACAGTTTATTATATTATACGAATTGCGATTATATAGCATAACAGAATTTATAGCTTTTGCTCTCTCTCTCTCCCTATTTCATGGATCGCTTTTTTTGTCAAATGATGATACACAAACAGGAAGAAGAAGAGAGAATCGGGGAGGAACTACAAAAGTAGATTTAGAAGGAGGCCCAGGAAGTGCTCCCCCTCCCCTCTTTTTTTACATTGAGATTATCACACACTGTTGCTGCTGTTGTCTTTTTTACGGGTTTTTCGACAAGGACGCACATCGTGAGGTAAAAATCTCACAGGAATACCTCTGAAAACGCACCAAAAGCCGCAGTTTCAAGAGCTGTCTCTAGACCTATTACAATGAAAGTCTTCCCTACGCACCCGCCAAAATGTCCTCGCAGACCCCCATTTCCCCCACCCTTCTACTTATTTGTTCTACTAGATCCGTGTAGGAACTGATCTTGAACTTTTAGTATCGTTTAGAAACTTTAATGTTAGAAACATTTGAAGGAAATGGACAATTTTACGAACCAACACCGGTGATATGGCAAGAAGGTAACATGCTACAAGAAAGTACCATGTTACCGTTTGGTATTACAAAGAATATCGTTAACCTTGTCGCAATTGTTCTGTCAGATGAAAAGGAATAAATATTGGATCTATAAACTGATTACAATTAAACAATTTTATTAGGTAAAACTTTTTGTTCTGTAAGACAGATCATAAACAAAGTTCATGAACGACAAGTAATTATATCATTTTATGACAAGTAATTATATCATTTTTGACAAGTAATTATATCATTTAATGACAAGTAATTATATCATTTTTGACAAGTAATTATATCATTTTTTGACAAGTAATCATATAATTTTATGACAAGTAATTATATCATTTTGAAAAGTAATTATATCATTTTGAAAAGTAATTATATCATTTTTGAAAAGTAATTATATCATTTAATGACAAGTAATTATATCATTTTATGACAAGTAATTATATCATTTTTGAAAAGTAATTATATCATTTTTTGACAAGTATTTATATCATTTTTTGACAAGTAATTATATCATTTTTGAAAAGTAATTATATCATTTAATGACAAATAATTATATCATTTTATGACAAGTAATTATATCATTTTTGACAAGTAATTATATCATTTTTTGACAAGTAATTATATCATTTTTTACAATTCTGATAAAACTACAGACTGCTAGAAAATATTTCATGGCCTTACAGAACCTAATTTCACATACAATAAAATCAATGTGTTTCCCTTAAGAATATTTTATGAAACAACGATGAAAACCAATGCTTTATCATAATTAAAATATCTCAATGTTTCTCTGACAAATATTTAATTTAAGTAAAAGTTCAGTGGTTGATTCTTAGCATAAAACACCATATGTAAGGAAGTTTGTACTGCTTGTAAACTTTATCAGATACACTTAACTTTCATTAGCAACCCAAAGGATGACCCCATTTCATCTCTCACATAACAAAAAACAAATATCAAGGTAGCCATATAGTAAATTTAACAGCTCAAAATCTCAGTGTTTCACCAAAATTGTTTCAATTTTTCTCTCTTTTTTTATCATTTTGTGACAAAAGAAATGACCGTTTTCATACGAACAGTTCAAAGCCCATTTTATTCAGAGTCAATATGGTACTTCTCTGTTCGAATAATAACAAATTACTTTATCAAGACTTACACTTCTAAAGATCTGACCGTTTGGTTAAATCAAGTAACTCTTTCCAACATTTCCTCTACTGATATTCCATTTCTTTTTCGTTGACTCTTTAACCCAAATAATTCTTCGCCGGTAACTATCACTCGTCTCAAGTTCGAGCTACTTTTCACTGACTTGCTAATGAAAAACATTATTCGCTAGTTTTTATTCTCAGACTTCATAGCTATACATATTTCGCTAAATGGCTAATTACAAAGCGTTTCATCACAAAAACTATACTTCTCTGACTGTTGTCCCCCGATGAGACAGCGGTAAGTTTACGGACTTACAACACTAAAATCTGGGGTTAGATTCCTCAAGGTCGGTATAGCAGATAATCAAATGTGGCTTCACTTTAACCAAAGAAACAGATTATTTCCCTATTTAATCAAAAACTATTCGCCAAAGCCAAGGAAACAAATTCTCTGACTCGTTAATTTAAAACTCTTCGCCAGAGCTTATTCTTAGATTCTGTAGCTATATCTATTTCACTAACTGGTTAATTACAAAAAGCTTCATCACAATAACTATACTTTTCTGATTGTTTGCTCAAGAAACGCTTCGTCAGCAGTTATTTTATCCAAATGTGAACTATACTTCTGGATATACTTCATTAGATGATTAACCAAAAAATAATCAACTTTGCCAGGAAATACTCAATAACATTCTAGTTTAACTTCGCACGCTAACTATTGAGAAATGCTAATCTACTAATACTTTAATAATAATAACTTGTATTGTCACTAGTGATACTTTTATGGCACAGAATTCCTCTGATATAAATCGACTATTTAGACTGAACATTTAATAAAATGTTATCAGAAAACTTCTGCTAACTTACAAGAAGACTAGTTGGATAGTTCGTCATCTCTTCTGAATGATAGTAAAGTTAAAAAAAAAGATAATTAAAAATGGATAATCGATGTTTAGGAATAATTAAAATTAATTGTTATATCATGTTTTGGACCAGTGATATTTTGCTACGTTCAAGCCTTACTCACTACAAATGTCTTTATTTTAACTTCGAACGGAAGCTTATTTCACTTTTTTTTTCCTCGAAAATATGATTTAACATTTAATATATCATAGCGAGGGAAAAATTACACTGTCATGGTTATCGTTTGCAAAATATTAATTTTTGTCTCAGCTCAACACTGTAATGTGCTGTCCTTTTTTCAAATCATTCACGTGTAGCCCTTTACATTTAAATATTTCTCATCGTGGTTTCCTTTTTTCTTTCTATATATCTATTTTCAGTTTATTATCTGATTACTTTTCTGCATCGATCCCCTCCTTTGTTGCTGTTCTGCACTTTCCTTTGTCTTGGTCCCCTCCTTTTATTTTCCTCTGATTCTCACCTCTTTGTCTTCATTTCCTCTCCATCCTCCACGTTTACAGAGTGTCCCAAAATGAGCATATCAAAGAAGAAAGTTGAGTAACTTTTTTATTATTTGAGGTAACAACAAAATTAAAAACAATATATCTTCTGAAGGTTTGTAAGTTTTAGTTAAGTTAATTATTATTGTTATTACTTACATTAATCATTATTATTTATAAATGTGTGACAATTTCAGAAGAATTCTCCCGAGTTCACCCCTTTGGACTTTTACCTTTGAGGCGTTTTGAAAAGAAAAGTCTACCATAACAAATCAAGGGATCTTGGGGAAGTGAAACTTCACATCCGTGATGTTGTCTTATCCATCCCTACAGCTGTGTTGGAAAATGTGTTCTCAGAAATTGAACATAGAATTAGATTGATTATAACTAATGATGGAAGACTATTAATTTAATTAAATTAAACTCACAAGTCTTTAGACGATATTTTGTTTTGAATTTTCTTGTTATCTCAAATAATACAAATATTATTCGCCTTTCTTTTTGGCATGTGTATTTTGGGACACCCTGTATTTTCCTTTCTACGCCCCCTTACCTTCTTCTTTTCCACTTTCTGTCCTCTCCTCCTGGTTTCATTTCTTCCACTTTATTTTCACTCTCCTCTGTTGATCATTTTTGGGTTTACCTCTCCCTGTCTTTTTTTATATTTGCTATTTTCTGCCTCTTCTTTTACTTTCTTCTTCACCGTCTTCTTCCATTATGTTTTATCTTCTATTTTTTACTTTCTCATAATATTTTGATCTTATTAGCTACCTTTCTCCCTCACTTTTTTTACATTTTCATCCGCCGTCCTTTCCTATCACTTCTTATCTCTATCCTTTTTCCATACCCTCTCACTGTCCTCCTCTTCGCATTTCATTTTCCTATCCCCTCCGTGCATCGATCTGTCCTTCCCTCTGTCTTTTCTCTCCTTCTGATTTATTTTCTCTGTTCTCTTCTTTCTATTATATTTTTCCTTTTACTATTTTGCTTTTTCTTAACTTTCACCTTCCTTACTATCTTCCATGTTTCTTTTTGCAATTTTTCCTCCGTCTTATCATCTCTCTCTTTCTTTCTTCACCCTGTCCTCTCTATCAGTTACCCCTTTCTGTTGTTTCTTTCCAATTTTCATTCGTCTTTGCTTTTCTTCTATTTTCCTTCCTGTCTTCCATATCACTTTATTTTATCTATTATTTTTTCTGTATATCTTTCTCTGTAGTCCCCTTTACTTTTTTTTTTGCATTGTTCATTCTTTTTAGTTGCCTCCCAGTGGCAGAGCGGTATGTCTACGGACTTACAACGCTAGAAACCGGGTTTTGATACCCGTGGTGGACAGAGCACAGATAGCCCATTGTGTAGCTTTGTGCTTCACTTCAAACAAACAAACAAATCTTTTTAGTTTCGTCTTTCTGTTTTTCCTTCCACTCTCATTTTTGTCATCTCCTAGTTTTTACTTTCCTCTCTCAGTCGTCTTCTTCAGCTTTTGTTTTCTATGATCCCTTCTTTCACCTGCCTTCCCCCGACATTTCTTTTCGTTTTTTTCCTCAATTTGCCCTCTCTCCCACTTTCGTCTTTATCTTTGTCTTCTACTATTCTCTATGTTACATTGTTTATTCGATTTCTTTCATAGTTTCTCGCTCAATATCCTGATCGTTTCTTTTGTCTTAGTAATGTTTATTACATTCGTGTTTCTGTATGATTCTTCTCTGTGTCTCTGTGTGATGGTAGAATAAGAAAACATTTTGTATGGGGGGGAGTATAATAAAAATATTTCTACACAACAAATTAAGTGTCAAATCGGTGAAGAATATAAACTTATTTCTACATAGGACACTATTTATCATGTCAGTGAAAAATAAGAAAATGTTTCTGAAAGACAACAATAAGTCACATCGTGCCAAGTGAAATGTAACAGATATTATTTTTTAAAGACATTAGTTTTTTCTATTGATAAAAAAGCGAAAATACCTCCCCGCAACAAATTTCTATACTCTATAAGTCTGACGAAAAAAATGTATTTTAAGAACATCATAACATTCTGAATTGATTAATTTTTAATAAACAAAAATGTGCGTTGTTTTGGTTTAGTCTGTATATGCTGAGTAACATTTCTAGATCTGTCAGTTGTTCAATTATATGAGAAGTTGGTTAGTTAAAATATCGTTTCTTGATTAGGCAGTAAAAACACTTTTCACTTCAAACTTATACTAAAGTTTGGTATATATATACCCTTGTTAAAGGCTTAACTTTTGCCCCTTTCTTACGGTGGCTTAGCGATAAAGTTGAGGGCCTATAACGCTGAAAATCGGGTTTTCTGGTGCATATTATTGTGCACAAAGCAAGTGTTCTTATGTTCACCTTTGAAACGTTGTAAAGCCAGTCGAAACACTGTACTTATGGTTAAACCTTGGTTCCGAACAAGCAGAATACAGTTAGAACTCTCGTAGTTCTGATCAATATAATAATAATGTAGTACATGTGGCGACAATATTGTTATTGTGACGAAATCTGGTAAAATTTTTGTTACTGAGATAAATACGTTATCTCAATATGTTATTTGGAATGATGTGATGTCCGAAGACAAAGTGGTCATAGTTCGAATGAATAACACACTGCTAGACGGGTGTTATACAGATAGCTCTACGCCACTTACTGGAGCAGTTTATGGACCACAAAAATAAACACCGAAAGAGGTAAATAACTGATCGTTGCTAAGGTCACTTATATCGTTTGCGAAAACATAATAATGAAACTGTCTGGTATAAAGGGATCGTAGTTAGAGCAATTGTCCCACTTACTCTAGGCTATGCTTAGACGACTCATAAACAAGATAACGTGAAACATAAACAGACGCCGGAAAAATGACTCTAACTAACTGACATTTACTTTAACCATTCAGATTATTTTAGAAAAACAAAATCTATGATTTTTAGTGTAAGTGACCATAATCGGAGTGACTGTCAACTCCATGATATATATAGTGTTTAGATTACCACTACATCAGTTACTTCACAAATAAAGAAACAAAGAAGAAGAAACCACCTTTAGGAAAATATCTGCTTTCTTTGCTAGTGAATCCACTTAACTCTACCGAGTTTAAGTTTTGTCTAAGTTTTGTTTTGTTTAAGCGAATGCTTGCATGCAATTTCAAAACTAAAAATCATAACTTAAGACGAGATAAATTTATTCCATTTAGAGCAGTATGAACAATCCGTTGCGACAAACCCGAACTTTAACTATGTACTTATTGAAGCTCTATAACGCACTAAAGGACCCCACAGTGGCACAGCGGTATGTCTGCTGACTTGCAACGCTAGAGTCCGGGTTTCTTTACCCGTGTTGTGCAGAGAACGGATAGTTCATTGTGGTTCTTAGAGTTT
>NW_013669991.1:44011-47739 GCF_000517525.1 Limulus polyphemus
CCCGTGGTGGGCAGAGAACGGATAGCCCATTGTGTAGCTTTGTGCTTAATTACAAACAAACGCACTAAAGTATCATACCGAAGACGAACACCAACCAGTGATTCTTTTGCTGATACTAACATTCTTCTGAGAATACAAAGTAAAAACAAAATTAAAATAAAGGGTCTGTCATTTAACATGATTCAAGCTTTGTTGTTGCTTTAATAATATAGATTCACCGTTACGACAAACACTGATTGCAAGTGCGTCAATAAGGTTGTACACCAACCCATACCATCATTTTGACAACAAACGACAAACATTAACCACTGGTCATTGTGTGCTTATAAATATATTTCTTAGGCTCCAGATTAGTCATTTAGTCACGATAAAGTAAACACTTAAATATTATTTGAGAAGCCATCTGGCAGTAACAATGGAGAAAGAAGTAACATTTTTTTTTAAAGTTAAGCACAAAGCTACACAATGGGCTATCTGTGCTATGCCCACCACGGGTATCGAAACCCGGTTTCTAGCGTTGTAAGTCCGCAGACATACCGCTGTGCCACTGTGGGGCAGGAGTAACAACCATTTCAAAACAGTATAATCCAGTGCATGTCACCTGTCTTTCTCAGCCAGGTTCTGAATAATTGATGAAAAATTGGGTTGCCTTTCTATCAAAATTCAAAAACAAAACTTTAGAAATTTACGCTAAAAAGCTGTTAAAATAAAAAAGCTTAAAATATAGAAAGTTTAATGTGGTTTTTGAGCAAATAAAATTTTGAAAAATTTCTTGTTCTCCATCGCAATTATTCCCTTCAATCTTCAATCATGTTTTTGTCTCCAAATTCTTTATTGACCGTTACTCATTTATGCCGTAGAATATGCATTCAATCTGTCACAAACTATTTTATGTTGGAAACAGGAGCTTATACAGATAGTAATAGTTAAAACAACTTAATATGTTCAATATAGTATTCAAATTTAAAAAAGTCCCAAGTATCATACAAAGACGTGTTCATATATATATATCTGATGTTCGTCAAAGAAAACATCTTTTTTTTCCGATATACTTTGTTTAAAATTTTTATTCTTGGAACAAACATTTAAGTGTCGAATTCAAGCTGAGTCAAACTGCCATGCACTCTAGTTAATCAACGTAGAAAGATCAGGTCTGGTTGTGGAATTGAAGGAAGTCTCAGCAGTTCTCGTAGCTACGAGAATACTCAGCTTAAAAGAAAAAATATGACTCCGAAAAAAGTCAATCTTTATTTTATGGATGTGTATTCTGATACTGAAAGCGAACCTTGCTCACTATGTTCTAGTTACTGCAGTTGTCGTCATCTTCTCTACTACGTGTTATTCGATACGTGTTACATAAGACTTAATCTTAGTTTCTTATTCACTGCACAAAAATTTTAATTCTAGCAGCCAATAACGATTATACTTGTATCTCGTTGTCCTATGTTTCCGTCGTTGCCTAGAGTTTGAAATTGTCTGTTTCTGTCTGTCCATGCTTAGAAGCTGAAACCGTCTCTTTGAGTCGTGTTTATGAGCTTTCCTGGGGCAAGTCCTTGAGATCGTTTTCGTCTGTATGTGTTTTTCTGTCTTTCCTTGTAGCAAACCACAGAATTTCGGATTGTCTGTGTGTGTGTGTGTCGGTACTTTCCTTATTGCAAAGAAAATAATTTATGTCTATATTTTTGTGTGTCTTTCCTTGTCACAAGGCTGAGAGTTTGTGGCTCCCTCTTTGTGCAGTGAGTACGTGCACGCCTTCCTTTCCATTTCAGTTTGTAATTGTCTGTTTGTGCATGTATATGTCTTATTCGTGTCTTCTATGGGTATACTTAAGTGTTATATAACAGATGTGTAGTCATATATGTCACTATCTCATCCTTCACAAGTGTTTGTGTGTTAGCATTTGGTATAACTTAAGAAGATTTTATACAGTTTTGACAAACCCTTATAAACATAAGCTTTTCCAGAATAGTTAACATCCATATTTGTGTTTTTATGAATTAACTTAAAATGTTTTTGTTTTTTTCTTATATGACGGTATGTTTGTTAGAGCATTATAAAATATTTTATATTGCAATAACTCTTATAACGCATGTCTATCCAAGAAAACTTGGTTGAAAAAACATAGAATTGATACTCTAATTCCAACATTTTAGTACATTAAAATATTTAATTCTAGATGGTACTGCAACGCTCAAGAAAACCTATTCGCTTCTATAATTGTTTTGTAAAATTAGATTTCTTTTTTCTTCTACTTGGTAATCAGCCATCTCTCTCTCTCTCTCTCTCTCGTTACCGACGCAAGTTCGTACATACAAATAGAGTAATAGTAGAAGACGGTTTTTCATCCTTTATATTCTTTATCATTTGGGTCGACACAAATAAAAAAAATCATTTAGCCTGGCAGCGGCTGTCTCTCATCACAAGCCACCATTCTAATTACCAGTGAGGCCCTGAAGAAAATCTTCTTTACCAAAGAAATAACGTCGGCAGCTTTCCAAGCAGACGAGGCGAAATCCTGGGTTATTAAAACTGCGGTTGCTATTGACAACTTTGACGTTTTCCCTGTATTACTTGAGATTTCTAGGTTGCTATGGAAACGAGGGGGGGAAGAGTGCAACGATATGCGACATTTCCGCACTGCAGAAAACAAGGGAGTAAAAAACAGTCTGCTAGGTCCAGTAGAGCAAAACCTTAATAACCCAAGGAAGCGGTTTCCTTGGAGACGGGATCGTTTCAATACAGCAAAAAGCTCAGTTAGAGCCACGGGCCATGCGTCGACTGTGGAAAAAAATCTCAACTTGTGACTGGCAGCAGTAATGTTAGATACCATATGTAAAGAAGCGCCAAACAATTATGTAGCAAATGGAATTACGTTTAATATTTCCCCCTTCGATCGTGACCTAACCGTACGACAAAGTATTCATACAATGTTTTTAATGACTTAATGTTGCATTGTGCGTTGGTACTCTCAGTTCTTTTAAATATAATCAAAAATGGCTGCAAGCGTAACCATGACAACGAGGAATTTCTCAATTATGTTGTTTGACATAAATGGTAGAATATAGACGTTTCATTTTTAACTACATGAAGCTGATACCTTGGACAAATATTGATTCCATTTTCTTTTTTTATCCTTTTTAATTTACAGCAAACCGCACGCGCTTGAGCAAGATGAACAGAATGAAAAGAAACGATGAAAAAAGTGAAGTATCAGGCCTAAACGGATATATCATAAAGCATCTTAATATACCACAGCTTTTTCGAAAATATTTTATGTTTACATAACGAAGACAACGCTTTGGGATTCACCAAAAAAAAAAGTGATTTAACACAAAAGTATTCACCAATGCACTTTCTTTTACTGGTTTAAGTAAATAAAAACAATGTCTTGGTTTACAAAACAAATATTAGTTTATCTAGTACTAGGTCTTTACTATTAATAACTCAACAGACAATATATATTGGTTTGTCTAGTACAAGGTGTCTGTTGAGTTATTAATAGTAAAGTTTAATATTGGTTTGTCTAGTACTAGGTGTCTGTTGAGTTATTAATAGTAAAGTTAAATATTGGTTTGTCTAGTACTAGGTGTCTGTTGAGTTATTAATAGTAAAGTTAAATATTGGTTTGTCTAGTACTAGGTGTCTGTTGAGTTATTAATAGTAAAGTTAAATATTGGTTTGTCTAGTACTAGGTATATGTTGAGTTATTAATAGTAAAGTTATATATT
>NW_013669991.1:48456-50653 GCF_000517525.1 Limulus polyphemus
TGCTACTTTTAATAAAGTAAGACTTTATGTTATGAACTGCTACTTTTAATAAAGTAAGACTTTATGTTATGAACTGCTACTCCTAATAAAGTAAGACTTTATATTATGAACTGCTACTTTTAATAAAGTAAGACTTTATGTTATGAACTGCTACTTTTAATAAAGTAAGACTTTATGTTATGAACTGCTACTCCTAATAAAGTAAGACTTTATGTTATGAACTGTTACTCCTAATAAAGTAAGACTTTATGTTATGAACTGCTACTCCTAATAAAGTAAGACTTTATATTATGAACTGCTACTTTTAATAAAGTAAGACTTTATGCTATGAACTGCTACTCGGTAAGACTAGCGGTAAGACTGAAGACCAATAACGATAAAAACTTGGGTTTGATACCTGTGGTGGGTACATCACAGATAGCCCATTGTGTAGCTTCGTGCTTAACTACAAACAAACAAGTATTATGAACTATTATTCCTTATAAGTTAAGACTTGATGTTATGAACCGCTACTCCTTGTAAAATAAGACTATATTATGAACTGCAACTAAAGTTTAATATTGGTTTGTCTAGTACTAGGTATCTGTTGAGTTATTACATCAATGTTTTGAGTACATAAAAATAGTTGATAAAACAGTTATCTAATGGTATTCCTGAAAGATGGGTTTTAAATAGATACACTTCGTAAAGATATCTCAGAGGAAGCTAAGCTCTAATGCATCCCATTTTTGTGTACCTGATTATAAAGAAGAAGAACAAACTATAGTTGTTTTTATAATCTAGTGTTAATCTTTTTTCATTTTGTAAACTATTTAATTATTTGAAAAAATGCTTCTTTTTGACCAGATTTTTTTTTTCTGTGTACACAAGTCGGCTAAAAGTAATCTCCACGTCTTTTTCACTTTTCACTGCCCTCTGGTGGCTCACTTGTAAGCTTGACCCCTTATACCAGCGGCGGACACAGCGCAGATAACCTATTGGGCATCTTTGCGTTGAAAAACAAATAAAGACTTTTCTCTATTTTCAAACTTTCTAAAAGCACATTTCTGAACTCAAAAAAAAAATGTTATGTTACATATGAAAACTCAACTGTGTTAAAACAAAGTATTAAAAGAAACAGATCGGATATCTGTTTTGTCTATTTATGGTACGCGGTGTACATATCTTCTAACTGCGCCACGTGAACGTACACCAAAACTAGAAGTTTATAAGACAAAGTAGTTGTTTAAAAAAGCAATAATATATCAGCTGAGCATAGCTGCATCCGATAAAAGCAGACATGGCAAACATTTTAAGAAAATTCCACTTGAATTGAGCAGGATCTTCGATTAATCTTAATACATACATGCATACACCGATACCCTGTACATGGTTTTGCTCTTTCTCTTTCTATATAAATGTCTTATTTTTTTGCACTTGAGTGCTTTCCTTGCTTAACACTCACCAAGAAATTTGAACGGATGTGTTCCTATTGAACAATAGACATATGAGCTTTAAAAGTGTTGTGGCTAGAAAGGGGATGTGATTTGATAAGGCAAGTAAATATTGTTTCATACATTATGTTGTTTTCTAGCTTTGTTTAGGACAAACACAATTATCCAGGTGGTGTTTATGGGTAACAAAAACATTATTCCGAAAAATGACTTGTTTTATTTCTTGAAAGTTTTCACTCTTCATAAGAAATACAAAGTAAAGGTTTAGCGTTGTTCAAAGTGCAATATTTTGAAGAAGTTTTCTATTGCATATGGAATATCACGTAATTTTCTCCCCACCCCCTTTACACACACACACTGGACAATACATCAGTGTAACCACATTAATAAGTGCGAATAACAATACTAACTGTATGTGTAATGTTCATGTGTGATACACTGTAGTTCTTAGATGTGAGTTGTTAAAATATTAACTTTTCTTTCAGTTATAATGTGTTCTGTTCTATAGCTTCACTGTTTTTATTAAGTTAAAGATGTGTAAGTATGAAGCGATTGAAAGCAAAAACCGAATTCTTGCTTCTAAGTTTCCTTGTTCTCAATATAGAGATGGCCGTCAATAACATAAGTCTAACTTTATAAAGAAATGCGAACAATTCAAAACAAATATTCCTACTTTTATATAGACAAGCAGCTCACAAATTAAAGTCGTACTTTGTTAGGACTATTAATAACTCAACAGACACCCAGTACTAGACAAACCAATA
>NW_013669991.1:51532-59396 GCF_000517525.1 Limulus polyphemus
GAGTAGTTGGACACACGACACAATATCTCACTTTACACAGAGTAGTTGGACACACGACACAATATCTCACTTTACACAGAGTAGTTGGACACACGACACAATATCTCACTTTACACAGAGTAGTTGGACACATGACACAATATCTCACTTTACACAGAGTAGTTGGACACACGACACAATATCTCACTTTACACAGAGTAGTTGGACACATGACACAATATCTCATTATATTCAGAATGATTATACGTAAGATATTTCACATTATTCAGGGTAGTTTTACACACAGATATAGATAATTATAAAACTCAACTTATCTAGAGTAGGTGACCACAAAGTATAATGTCTCAAGTTTTTCTGAGTATGTATTACAAAATATAACTCTCGAGTTACTCAGAGTGGAAGACCATAGGATAATAATATCTCTAATTATCCATAGCATGCTGTGAAAAACATGAAGTATTATGTTAATCAGAGCAGATTACCATAAACATAATGTTTCAAGTTAGTAAAGTATATTACCACAAAATATAATATTTCACGTTATTCTTAGTAGATAACCACAAACATGATGTCTCAAGTTATTTAAAGTAGATGGTAACAAAATATAGTCTCGCAAGGACTCTAAAGTAGATGACTACAAAAGGTAATATCCCCAGTTATTAGTAGTAGAGATTATTACAAAAGATGATGTCTTAAGTTAATCAAAGCTTTGATTAACTTAAGACATCATCTTTTGTAATAATCTCTACTACTAATAACTGGGGATATTACCTTTTGTAGTCATCTATAGATGACCACAAAACGTAACATCTCAAGGTTTCAGAGCAGATTATCAAAAGACACAATGTCCCAAGTTATTCAGAGTGGCTGAACACATAGCATAATCTGTCACTTAATTCAGAGTCAATGACTATAAATGATTGTCCTAGTTATCCGTAGTGGATTACCACACACTCTGTTCTCTTACTCTACATGGAATAAATACATATATATACCTACACACACTGACGTTCTATTTCATTAGGAGTGGACTTGTGTAAATCATAATTACTTTCTTTGAAGTAAGTTCTACGAATCACAATATCTATTTTCGTGTTTTGGGGAGTAGATGTATAAACAACATATCATCTCACGTTTTCGGAGTCGATATTTGCCAAACCTAATATTTTCCAGAATCTAATTTATTTTTCGCACTCCATAAGCTCCCATATTTTTGCACTCCATACTTACAAGATAGTATCTTCCTTTCTTATTGTTAATTTACACCAATAAAAATGACTGCTACATGTTCAATTCCCAAATTTTCCACGTATAATGACCAGACCCTCTCAGAGGTTTAGAGAAGCCCTGGCCAATTCTATCTTTTGAGGCCCCGGGCTGTAATAGAAAAAAAAAGTATGACACATGAAAACAAAATAAGACAATCATTAGCCCCAAAGAAAAGTGAAACATAATTTGAATATTTATCTTGTATATATATAATCTGCAGCTCTAAGCTGAGAGTGTGTGTGACATTTTGGTCTGATTGGGAGGTACATAAAAACAAGTCGCGAAACTTAACAAATGCAAAAAATAACAAGTGTCTAAATTTGAGGCCTTCTTTGAAGTTGGGGCCCGGGCCAAATGGCCCTCCCTCTAATTGGCCATAATAAAGACTTAAAATTTGGAATTCAATACTTATTTTTATAATATGTGAAAGTGGAACAAACATTCTAAGGTACTTTTTCTCACGATGTAATTGTACAATATTCTGAAAGTTACACAAAACCACTCAACACCAGAGATTCGAATCAAACACCCAGTTTTAAGAACCATTTGGCTGTTTGTTTAAAAACATATAGGCATATCAATAAAACAATATTAGGTCACTACCTTAAAAAATCGATACAAGTGCCACAACACTGAAGTGACGCGAATTAAATTTTTTACATATAAAATCACTGTTTCTTTAGTTTATATAATAACGACTGAGTTTCACATATAGAAGTGACTATATTAAAAGAAACCGTGCCTCCATATCTTATTTTAAAAACTTTAAATGTTTAGAACAATGGCTTTCATACATAGTATTTAAGTAAAAACCTTCCATAAGTAACATTTCATATTTCTTATTGATAAGTAAACCTCATATTACGCTACCCTTGTTCATGCTGAAGTAAATTATATTTCGAAGAAAATTTCGTAGACAGTTTCTGTGTTATAAACTACATGCCCCCTCACTACAAAGAAAACCTGTAAATATAATATTATACACGTATAATACAGATTACAGCAGGTGATTTCTACGTTCTACTTTCTTTATGCTTTTTACTCATGGAGGATCGTGTTTTAAAAACAACTTTCATACTGTATAATTGGCAATCTTGCGTGATTATGTTTGTAGCAAAAATGGTATCTTCTTTGCTTTTAAAAAAATACGAAAAAAATTCATTCCATCTGTCAAATAGCATCTCTTATGATTTGTTTCTTTCGCTTGCACACAAAAAATTCGTAACCTTTTTTATACTCCCTCAATTTCTTTTAGTATCAGTAAAAATTGTATTGTTCAAATTAATTATTACACGATAAATTCCCATTAACGGCATTGATTCCATACTGAATCTCATTTTCCCCGCTCCGACAAAAAAAAACAAAGTTTTTCTTGTGGTCAGAAATAGATTACACGCGAGACGATTCACATGCTGATGAAAATATCATATAATTGTTAACATTATTCTTCTCGGAATTTCCTCTCTGTGAGACTAAACAAATGTGTGGAAGAATAGTGAAAAACTGAATTTAGTACAACCTTTTCCTAATGTCACTAGTTCCACACACAGACAGACATACAGAATTAATGATGTTTTATTCTTTAATCTGAGTGTGCTCACATGCAATAGAGTCATCTGTTACAATCAGACTTCGATCTGATTTGAACTTTTACTGATGCATTGACTAATCAACAAATAGAGTGTCCGTCACTGTCTTGCCCTCATTAATGATTTTCCTCGTCTTACGAAACTTTATTCACGTTATGACAAAAAAATATATATTGTTTTTTCATGGTCTTGAAGGAGATTGGAACGAAAAATGTGGAGTTGCAACACGAGAAAATTCGTGCACATTTCTTATCATATGATTAACAGCGCTTTGAAAAGACGTCCAGTTAATTTTGTGGCGCATGCGCACACAAGGAACAAATACGTCATTTACGATGTCCAAAAGGAAGAAATCACAGAGCCCAAACAAATGGCGTTTAAAGAATCGATAGAAGAATAAAAAACGACGTGCTATTCCTTTCCTCATCTATTCCTCTCCACAGCTTCTTGCGCAAGTTAAAGCGCTGAAAAACATCCCCACTGTCAAGGATAATTGAAATTGAAGCGTAGATATGCAGCTAAGGAAACAGCACTTCAAAGCTGTTTCTAAAATGGCTCGTTCTTGTAAATGAATGCACGCTCGATGTTAATGTCAGTCAGCGAGTGGAGAAACGTGAACATGTAGCTGTGTCCAAGGCGACTGGCCTTTATAAGTAATAAAGTTATTTTTAAAAGCTTTAAGAATGTCAGTTGGAAAGAAATCAAACCTTCTGAGCCTCCTCTGGGGGATAAAAGCTCAGCGTCTGATGTTTACAATATAGCACCTTGACTTCGACTACAGCTACGTGAAGAACAAAATGTTTCTTGAACTGACACGACCGACATAAGTCTTAAAGTGTCTTTTTTTGCTACATATTACTGCTTATCTCCCATCATTTCTTTTCTTTTTTCCTGCTACAACACGTTCATAAAAATGTTAGTTACGTGTGACTAAAAGATTAGTAATAGTACTTATCAACCAAGTAATTGAAAAGATTAACATTTTTCACATAAATCCTCGTTGTGTGACTTGCCAAAAGTATTTAATAATAATTAGAAAATCGCTTAGTTTTCATTATTTTCTTATATATATATATATATATACAGTTTTGTTTATTTGTTGTTCAGTGCAAAGCTGCACAATGGGCTTTCTGTGTTGTACCCACCGCAGGAATCTAACTCCGAATTTTAGACATTACATATGCCCTCAGGGTTACCACATATAAATAAATACGCGTTTTGATTCTGTATAAGTGTATATATATTTTAAGATAAAATTAAAATTTTCTTTAATTTAGAACCACATTTGGAAAGCTTAACCTCACAAGAAACAAAACTTTGCTAAGACCAAATAAATGAATATCGTTCACAAATAATTAGCTGTAATAAACATCCAGAGACAAATACTCCAGTACTTATAAGGACCTGCATAATTTACTAAGAGTGTCCTTTGAAAAGACTTAAACAGTTATACAAATAACTTAAAAATAGAGACTGTAAACATATCATTTTTTCGAATCAGTTATTCCATAAATATTTTATTTTTTTATTTGTATAAGGGCAGTTACTCAGTTGTCTATCTGTATTCTGTTCACTTGAGCAACTGTGGATTTTGAGTTGTAAATCTGTAAATTGACCACTAATTCAACATGAGACTATTGCATAAAGAAGCGGCGTACTTCTGTCACTAACGTATAAATGGAAAAAATTAGAAAATAACTTATAGTTGAATGTACTGCGATTTAAGTAATTAAAGTTAACTTCACTAAAAGAGGGTAACTATCAAACAGGAATTAGAAACAGAAAATAATATTGAAGTCCGAAACACAAATGAATGATAATATTGTTATGGTAAATTCATACCACTTAACTTCAGGAATTGCAGTTGATATTATTGTAAATTCATATCACTCAACTTCACGAATTGTAGTTCATGTTATTGTAAATTCATATCACTCAACTTCACGAATTGTAGTTCATGTTATTGTAAATTCATATCACTCAACTTCACGAATTGTAGTTCAGCTATTGTAAATTCATATCACTCAACTTCACGAATTATAATTGATGTTATTGTAAATTCATATCACTCAACTTCACGAATTATAATTGATGTTACTGTAAATTCATATCACTCAACTTCACGAATTTTAATTGATGTTATTGTAAATTCATATCACTCAACTTCACGAATTATAATTGATGTTACTGTAAATTCATATCACTCAACTTCACGAATTGTAGTTGGTGTTATTTCACAGTGTCGGTGTTATTATTTAAGCTAAGAATACTCTTCCTTAACTAACAGAGGAACGAATATTAAGCTAGAAATGTCGGTATTCTGCGCAGAGAAATTGGTACAGATTTTTGTTTTACTTTCTTTGCCTGTTGAAACTGTCCTATCCGTTGCTTTATTACACACTCCTCTGCAATTATTTAAAATTGTTCTTTATCTATGCCGGATATAGAGATCCATTACAAATTTGAAATAAGAACCAAATATTACAACAGTATTTGTGACATTTGAAATAAAAGTAGTCAATTAACATCGTAAAGTTCACAATCTCTTAAATATTTGTCGTTAATATTATGTGCAAATTTACTGTCAGCCAAGTATGCTATATCAAAATTTTGTTTCGATAGCTTCTGTAATTTAAAGGTCAAGTGGAAAAAAATGAATAATACCAAACACTTAGAAATATTTTCTAATCGAATTAAATCGTTAATATATAAACTTAAAGTGAAAGAAAACTTGTGATGTCCACCGGTGGGAACAACGGTAATATCATTAACGTGCAACGCTAAAATCCGGAGTTCGATTCCCCGTGGTTGACACAGCAGCTAGCCTAATGTGTCTTTGTTCTATAAAACAAAAACAAAGAAGGCATGATTAATTTGTTTTTTGCAACAATAATAGATTGTTATCTGGCTGCCAGCTTAGGTGCTAATGAATTTTTGAAAGTATTTTATTACCAAAAAATAATAATAATAATAATTCGACGTAAAATACTCCTGACAGATCGACGATAATGATTAAATTAGGCAGTTAGATTATCCATTTAAACAACAAGTACCCCTGTAAAAAATTCTCATTCAGAAAAGCGAAGTTATGTTTTTGGGTGGAATAATCAGGTTAATTAATTAAGAATAAACTTAGAATAAACAGATGGTACAAAACCCGTAGAAGAATATTCGGAATAATAAGTTGTATGGTTGTATTAAAAAATTACAGGAATAATAAGTTGTATGGTTGTATTAAAAAATATTCGGAATAATAAGTTGTATGGTTGTATTAAAAATATTAGGAATAATAAGTTGTATGGTTGTATTAAAAATATTCGGAATAATTTTTAATAGAATCATACAACTTATTATTCCCAATATTTTTAATACAACCATACAACTTATTATTCCTGCAATTTTTTAATACAACCATACAACTTATTAATCCGAATATTTTTAATACAACCATACAATTTATGCAGGAATAATAAGTTGTATGGTTGTACTAAAAATATTCGGAATAATAAGTTGTATGGTTGTATTAAAAAATATTCGGAATAATAAGTTGTATGGTTGTATTAAAAAAATTGCAGGAACAATAAGTTGTATGGTTGTATTAAAAATATTCGGAATAATAAGTTGTATGGTTGTATTAAAAAAATTGCAGGAACAATAAGTTGTATGGTTGTATTAAAAATATTCGGAATAATAAGTTGTATGGTTGTATTAAAAATATTCGAAATAATAGGTTGTATAGTTGTATTAAAGATATTCGGAATAATACGTTGTATAGTTGTATTAAAAAATTGCAGGAATAATAAGTTGTATGGTTGTATTAAAAAAAATTGCAGGAATAATAAGTTGTATGGTTGTATTAAAAAAATTGCAGGAATATCAATTGATGACTTGCGTATTCACTTCGTTTCCTTCAAGCGCTAAAGCTACCTGGGTATAATGATATATATATATATATATATAATAAATTCCCTGTGGCTACAAAACACAAACTAACATCTCTGAAGCTCTTAGAAGTCACATCAGTATAGAGCCTAAGCCGCTTTTTGTTCAATTCTGTCTGTATACTCTAATGATCTGTCGATTCGAACCTAGTTTATGCGACGTGGACAACTTATTTCCTGCATTATAGATAACTTGAGATTGATTAAAAGTGCGAAAAAGCCGATGGTCAGGAACGAAAATATCTTTTGACCAATAAATTGTCTTTCGTAAAGAATGAAAGTTTGTGCTTAGATGTAATTTTGGATAGGGTGTGTCCAAATGTACATTAATACTTACATAGGAAGGATCGAATATGGGGAAGATGAGATAGCTAAAATCCTAGAAATCGGTTACATAGAAAAGGCCAGGAATTAGATCCCATTTGTTTCAAGATCCACCACCTGAAAAAAACAAGATTCCTCTCAGTCCATCAAATTAATTGTCGGTTATTTTATGAACTTGTTATTTAACCATTCTGAGGCTGTGAGTAATAAAGTAAGTCATGATACAAATTGTATCTATGCGTCTACGTTTCTCATAACTATGATATTAATGGATTTTAATTCTAATCACCAGAATAAAAATCCACAATACGACAACGATATTTTCATAAAACATCAACCGAAGTTTTCCATGACGCTTAAGAAAAAAAGTATCTTTCTGAAACAAGGCTAATGATGTATCTAAACCAAACATAACCTCACTTTAATATAATGTATCTAAACCAAGCATAACCTCACTTTAATATGATGTATCTAAACTTAGCATAACCTCACTTTAATATGATGTATCTAAACTTAGCATAACCTCACTTTAATATAATGTATCTAAACTAAGCATAACCTCACTTTAATATAATGTATCTAAACTAAGCATAACCTCACTCTAATGTGATGTATCTAAACTAAGCATAACCTCACTTTAATATAATGTATCTAAACTAAGCATAACCTCACTCTAGTATGATGTATCTAAACTAAGCATAACCTCACTTTAATATAATGTATCTAAACTAAGCATAACCT
>NW_013669991.1:60368-62857 GCF_000517525.1 Limulus polyphemus
AATATATCTAAACTAAGCATAACCTCACTTTAATATAATGTATCTAAACTAAGCATAACCTCACTTTAATATAATATATCTAAACTAAGCATAACCTCACTTTAATATAATGTATCTAAACTAAGCATAACCTCACTTTAATATATATATATGTGTGTCGATGATCTCCTGTACAAGCTTCAATCACTTAACGAAACAATAGAATAATCGTTTTAGAAGGCTTAACCATGAGATAATCATCGAATTAGAATATGTTATATTCATATAACACTCGTGATAATCAACACTCAAACATTGCTTTAAAAGCTTACAAAGTCACTAAAAATCCTGAAACTAAACCATAGCACTCAGACTGAACAGAAAAAGTTTGGAATAAAATAAGCATTTCATGTTTAGCTTAACAGACTTAATTCCATGCATTAATTTTTAAATAGTTAATTAAAACATAGTAAATAAAGTATTTTAAAATGCACGTTTACTCGTCTCGTGTACAGTAAGTACGTCACCTCAGATCATGGTTCTATGTTTCCCACCTATTCAATATTGCCTTGGTTTAAGTAACATCAGATACTGATCATAACTGCAGTCTTCAGCTGGATGTGGCAATCCCGGTTTTAAGAACTGATAAATCTGGATAGTATCTTTACGCGAATTCTGACGTACGAATCTAATCTTTGAACAAATTCGTCTACAAGAGTCTCTATCTATTTATTCGAGTATCGTCTTGTGATTATCAACATACGAAACAGTTTCTAATCTAATGCTAGCGGAATAAGTACAAAATTTTAAAGATAAATTATCAGTTGAAAGTTCTCTTGGAAATCATCATCCAAGATTATAGAGATTTGAGTAAGTCGCGTCAAAATGACATTTAATTGGGAAGTTCAGCAAGTCACGTGACAACAACAGCCATTATAAAGTAGTGGTGGAACGGCTTGTATCAGAACTCCATTTTGACATTTTATGGCGTTTTATAGATAGTGTGATGCCACCAAAAATTGATCGCTTTTAGGAAAGGTATGTAAAAACCCTTTCCCACGTAAAATATTCATACACTTAGGTCACAAAGATGTGTTTAGACCGAGTATTCGAGGTTTCTAAGATGGGGATATCTTTTATACTTCGGAAAACAAAGGAATATGGATCAAATTGGACACCAAGCTCGTCCAAACAACAAACAAACTCTGCAACAAGTTGTACCCTAGCGATGGTGAGCAAAATGTGGCGTCTTGTACCGCATAACAAACACAAAGATTAGTGTCAAAAGCCGTACATATACCCCAGGCAACAGTACTCAACATAATCAAGAAATATGTCCTTCTGGAAAAGT
The DNA here is from genome assembly GCF_000517525.1 of Limulus polyphemus. Lineage (NCBI taxonomy): Eukaryota > Metazoa > Arthropoda > Merostomata > Xiphosura > Limulidae > Limulus > Limulus polyphemus. Next base: position 61,699 of record NW_013669991.1, read on the forward strand.
GACATATACTCCAAGCAACTGAAAAATAAAACAGGTATTTCTTTATTTTATGCTATTCCCAACGCAGACATGCTGGTCAAAGACTATGGGCTTTTGTGTAACCGATCGTACTGTTGAAACGGACACTGCTAAAACGTCGTTCTCGTACACTAGATGGATTATAGAAAGCATGCAGGCATGCAGGGGCTATGCTACGCTTTGGACATGAAAGCCTTACGACGGGCCTTTCGCGATAGAAGCTATGCTGCAGAGCTATTGTCAAGATGCAAGATAAACAATCCTTAGATAAAGCATAATTGAACGTAGCAACATGGACGGTAACGACATGGTGAGACTCCAAAATAGCTTTAATATAATGCACTCAACCTCTGTATCATTAACTAACAAATAGTAAACATAAGATAAAGTTTTTTTATGCACATTAGACTGTTTATGCTCAATAATTGCAATCATATTTCTGCAAGCAAAAACGTCGTTAAGTAATTGTTAAGTATGACTTTCATTCCTTTATCCATACGCCATATAAAACTGTTGAATTTCGCGCTGGCACAAATCATGGAGATCATATCTAATTCACAATATCCTCGTACAACCGGTAGTTTAAGCAGGTTTACATCATCCCATGGCATTTAAACCATGGCGGCCGTATTCAATCGTCAATATCCTTGTGTACTGATTATTAGCTATAAGCAGACTTACGCTCCTTACTCACGTTGTATGGTGCCCTCTCTAAAATTGGAAAATCTTTATATATATTTGCCATCGATTGAATTATAATTTTACAATACACTGAAAGTTTGTTGGATCTTTCGCGCAAAGACACACAATGGGCAATCCGCACTCTGTACACCAAGGGGAATTGAACCGTTGTAAGTCCGCAAACTTACCGCTGACCCACAAGAGGAATACTCAGGCAGACACCTCTTGATAAACTAATGCAATGTATAAAGTTTCAAGATTTTGCATCAGTTGTACGTGATTGCTCTAAACATAACCATTCTATTCGTACACACAAAACTTGATATTTTATTCTTAGACGACATTATTAATATTATATATCGGCACAAAATGAAATTCTCGACAAAACCTAATTGTTTCTATTCCAATGTAGGCCCGGGATGGCCAGGTGGCTAGGGCACTCGACTCGCAATCTGAGGGT
>NW_013669991.1:63563-66027 GCF_000517525.1 Limulus polyphemus
GGTGTAGCTTTGCGCGAAATTCAAAACAAACAAACAAATATATTCGAATGGATTTTTAAGTCACTAAACACGCCCAAACTCTCACAACAAATATATTATTCAAACTTTAACAAGCTCAGCATGTTACACTTCTACCAAACTCTCACAGTCATTTTTTTTTCACTCTCAAACCTGTCCTATCTTTTATGTTATTGCTAAATTTGGCAGAGGTAAATTATTCCTGGAAAACATCGAATATCGAGCCAACAGGTGGCACCCATAACTGTACACTGACTTTTCTTATTTTATTTTCATATCTAGGACGATAGTATTGAAACAAAAAGTACGTGATGAATTATAAAAAAACGATGAAAAATATCGTTTTGTTCATTTTACTTTTTTTCTTTTAATTGAACAAGGTGGTACCCTTTGTCTTTCAACATCTGCTAGCTTTTAATATCAATCCTCCATCTACCTTTTGTGTTTTAAGCTCAGTATTTTAGAATGTGCTATCTACATGGACATTTTATTTCTAAAAGCAAAACAAAAACCTACCAAACGAACTTTACGGAGCCATCGTTGTGCTTCGTTGTACAGAGGGCGCTAAATTTGTTGATATATTCTGTCATACATTAACCATAAACGAGCACTGATCCGTAGCCTACTGATTAGCGTGAATATGATATTACATTGTTCGTGTCCTGTTCCCACAAAATCACATTCTGCAGATTAACGTCTGACTTTTAACCCCAGTAAAGTAGTTATAGTCAGCCTACATACTAATTTTTGGCCTCAGTAAAACAGTGTTAGTCAGCATACATGCTTCATTTCCGGTTCCATTTAAATAGTAATAATTAACCTACACGCCTCATTTTTGACCTCAGTTAACTCACGCAAGAAATAATTTTAACAGAGGAAAATAGTGTTACTTTGTCTACACACTGCAGTTCTGACTTCCAGTTCAAAAGTTTTAAGCCTACATGCTTTATTTCTGACCACAGTAGAATATATTTAGTTAAGCCTATATGCCTTACTTCTAGCCCCAGCCGAACAGTCTCATTTATCCTACGTATCGCATTTCTGACGCACGTAAAACAGTCTCAAATAGTCCACATGCTTTATTTCTAACCCTAGAGAAATAGTTTGTTGACTTAACTTATTCATTTCTGAAAATATTATTTCTAACCCTAGAGAAATAGTTTGTTGACTTAACTTATTCATTTCTGAAAATATTAAAACTGTTTAGGTTAGCTTCCATGTCTATTTTCCGACCCCATTAAAATAGTCTCATTTAGCCTAAACTCCTCATTCCTGACACCATTAAAACAGTCTCATTTAGCCTAAACTCCTCATTCCTGACACCATTAAAACAGTCTCATTTAGCCTATATGCCTGATTTCTGACCCAATAGAACAATCTCAGGCTTATATGCCTGATTTCTGACCCAATAGAACAATCTCAGGCTTATATGCCTGATTTCTGACCCAATAGAACAATCTCAGGCCTATATGCCTGATTTCTGACCCAATAGAACAATCTCAGGCTTATATGCCTGATTTCTGACCCAATAGAACAATCTCAGGCCTATATGCCTGATTTCTGACCCAATAGAACAATCTCAGGCTTATATGCCTCAGTTCCGATCTCAATATATTTTTAAGACTATACGCCTCATTCCTGACACCAGTGAAATAGTCTCAATTAGCCTAAACTCCTCATTCCTGACGCCAGTGAAATAGTCTCAGTTAGCCTACACACCTCATTTCTGACGCCAGTGAAATAGTCTCAGTTAGCCTACACACCTCATTCCTGACGCCAGTGAAATAGTCTCAGTTAATTTACACACCTCATTCCTGACGCCAGTGAAAAAGTCTCAATTAGCCTACACACCTCATTTCTGTCGTCAGTGAAATAGTCTCAGTTAGCCTACACACCTCATTCCTTATGCCAATGAATCTTCTCAGTTAGTACTCACGCCTTATTTCTTGTCTCAGCAGATCATTCTCAATTGGCTCACATATCTCACTGATAAACCCTGGAAGGTAGTGTTACATAGCCTACAGTTCTCCTTTCTGACCGAAGTAGAATAGTCTCAAGTTGTCTAAACATTTACTTGTGACTACAGTAGCAATAGTATATTATAATCTCGCTATATTATTCTTGAATCAGTCGCAGGGTTGTTGTTTTAAACAATATATCGGCATAACTTATTATTATAATCATATCGAGTGATATGTAAATTATATAAACGGAGTAGTTAATGATGTATAAATATATATTTCCGAAATGTTAATTATTGTTCAATTTTAATTTCCACGTTTCTTTTAAAAGATTCGGCTTCGACTTATAAGTCTTTCTTTTTATTTCTTACAATTTTATTTTATTTTTAAATTCTCTTTAGTACAAATGAAACGTTTTAGAATTTAAAGTTGGTTATAATATTGTTACGTCTCCGTGTGTTAATTAATTTTCCGTAACTTCGTTC
>NW_013669991.1:66979-68392 GCF_000517525.1 Limulus polyphemus
ATTTATGATTTGAACTTTATACACAAGTGCCAAAATACCATAATTATGTTACAGTTTTTCATCTTGAATAGCATATATTGTAAGAACAAGGAAAGTATTTTCAAACTTAGGTTTAATTTATTCATTGATTATTATCAATCCTAGCTAGCTATTGATCATAATAACATTAGGCTGTTAAAACCTTTCTCTAAAACAAAAAAAGACGTTTTAGAACCAAGTGAGCTCAACTTCTGTTTGTTGTTTTCTTTTATCGTCAAGCCAAAGCTACACAATGGGCTATCTGTGCTGTGCCCACCGCAAGAATCGGAACCCAATTTTAACGTTACAAGCCCCGAAGTTACCCGCTAATGTGACTGAACTTCTAAAGGTTAAAAAGTACCACGGGGCTTGGTTTTATCGCTTATGTTCATCTTGTTCTTGAAACATTCAAAGAAAAAATGAACCACTTATATGCTTCTTAACTTAGACGAATTGCTAGTTTATTAAATAGGGTTATTTAATTTTTAAAACGCCTGTTTCGTCGAATTCTAGAGATATTCTCGAAAATTCCAATTTTATAACTAAATAAGACTTGTTTATTTAACATTAAGTTTTCACAAAATCCAGTTATAAGATTAAATCAACCAAAACAATGTCAGATAATTAACGGACAGAATCTCTTTTCAGAATTGACGAGTAGGTAGAAGTTCTCCTTCGTTTAGTTAAAAAAAACCCAGCAAAATGACTTTTTTTTACACAGGTTTAAAAAAAATTGGACTGAAGCCTCCCAGATAAGTAGATTCATCGATCAAACTGCGCAATAACCAAGGCAGAGTCTCAATACAGACACGTGCAAACGACGTGACAGCTTTTTGTCTCCAAGCCTCGTGTGTGTTATGGCTGAGATAAAATCTTTTTTCATTGCAGATCAGATAACGGTAAAGACTATCTCTAATTAGCCACGGGGACTTGTGCTCCAGCATCAGTCTCAACTATTACAGGGAAAAGAACTGCAGTTTTACGTCATACATGTATATAAAAAAAGGAAGCATCCTACAAATATCGTGATTAAAAAAGTACGTCTAATATTTAATTATCGTCCTGAAATTATCGTTCTTGGCATTTAACAAAAAACGTAAGGATACCAGATGATGTGAAAAAATGATAGGATATAAAAAGATGAAAAAAAATATTAAAAGTTGAAGTAAATCCAGTGAACGAGAGCGTATTGTTAAGAACAAAGACACAGTAACAAACCAATCGATATTGTTGACCTCACTTGTCTTAATCACATCTACCTTACATCTTCTAAAAGGACTATGGTAGAGGGCGCCGCTATGCAGGTTCACATTTTTATTTTTGTTTTTAAGGTTTGGTTTGTTTTGAATTTCGCGCAAAGCTACACGAGGGCTATCTGCACTAGCTGTCCCTAAT
>NW_013669991.1:69312-70722 GCF_000517525.1 Limulus polyphemus
AACAGTATCGGTTTAATACATTGGTTCAATACTCTGGTATTATACACAACAGTATCGGTTTAATATATTGGTTCAATACTCTGGTATTATACACAACAGTATCGGTTTAATACATTGGTTCAATACTCTGGTATTATACACAACAGTATAAAGTACCGACTAGCTTACATGTAAATAAATCATTGGTTAGTTTACATTTAAATAAAGCACTGATTTGTTCACACACACATTTTTACTCTTTCGTAGCAAGGAGATCTTGTCTAATTTTTGAGTGATGTAGTTTGAAATAGGAAACATGAAGTTTCACATTTAAGGAGCCAAGAGCGATAGAAAGTATATGTACTATTGACAAAAGTTCTACAGAAATACAGTTCTGAGCTTTTGAATGAAAAATACGGATGGTTTTAAATTAATACTTAACAAAACCCCGTATAAGATTATAAATATTTAGCAAATGATGTACTGAAACCAGATACGGAAGAAAATAAACATGACTCTTGATTTCTGGTTTTTGTATACACTGCCTGCTTGTTTTGTAATCCTTCTCAAGCCATGATACGTCCATATATCTGCTTATCTGACTAAGTGCTTAAAGTGTATCTTAAGCCAAGGACGAAAATGATAAACCCATAAATAAGGTTTTATTCTACGCTGTAACGCTTCAAAACTAAAAAAAATCTTGTTGTTCGTTTTTTTCAAGATAACAAGTTCCTGAAAAGTTAGATCAAAATTAAAAGCAGGTAAGCTCTTTCATTTAATACATTACAGTAAAAAAGTACAGTAAAGTACAATCTACCTAGGGAAACAACAAAACCAGAATATTAAACCAATACTATTGTGTATAATACCAGAATATTAAACCAATACGATTGTGTATAATACCAGAATATTAAACCAATACTATTGTGTATAATACCAGAATATTAAACCAATACTATTGTGTATAATACCAGAATATTAAACCAATACTATTGTGTATAATACCAGACTATTAAACCAATACTATTGTGTATAATACCAGACTATTAAACCAATATATTAAACCGATACTGTTGTGTATAATACCAGAGTATTGAACCAATGTATTAAACCGATATTGTTGTGTATAATACCAGAGTATTGAACCAATGAATTAAACCTTGGTTAGTTTACATTTAAATTAAATAAATCATTGGTTAGTTTACGTTTAAGTAAAGCTCTGGTTAGTTTACATTTAAATAAAGTACCGGTTAGCTTACATGTGATTTATTTACATGTAAGCTAACCGATACTTTATTTAAATGTAAACTACCAATGATTTATTTACATGTAAGCTAACCGGTACTTTATTTAAATGTAAACTAACCAATGATTTATTTACATGTAAGCTAACCGGTACTTTATTTAAATGTAAACTAACCAATGATTTAT
>NW_013669991.1:71646-75019 GCF_000517525.1 Limulus polyphemus
ATTTAACCAATATGTTCATGTTGTGCTAAATAGCATAAACACATATGCAAAAAAAGAAAACAAAAACAAATACGTTAAGGAAAATGGGACTACAACAAGTGCATGTATATAATATATTTAAAACTTGATTTGTAATCTTTATGAGGTTATTCGATATTCTAAATCAAGTAGCCTTCAGTTATTTAAATTACCATGGACCATGGTTGCTTATGCTTTTATCGACAATCTTGAGATCTGTTTATATATTTCATTCCTAAGGTTAAATTATGTTCTAGAAAACTATCAAAGGGGGTGGAGCAAATTGGATAGGTTACCAAATCAACGCTGACGTCATCTCCTCTGATTGGTAACTTAGAATCCATTTAGGCGACACCTTCTCTCAGGTTAACCCTTTCAGCCCTAACGCTACGCACGTGATAAAAGATGAGGAGCCAATGACGGGGGAAAGATGGGCGTAACTGTAAATATACCGTGAAGCTGTTTTCAAGAAACGTATTGTGGTCGTATACAGGTTACAGATGTTTTTAAGAGTTAATGTAAGGAGATAATGCTTATGATCAAACTATATACACTTATTCCCTTTTCTTTTTTCTTTTTACTATAGACTGACACAATATTCGGGATTCAAATCATTAATTAGGCTTATGATTTTCTAAAGCTTTGCATTTAAGATGTGTACATTGAGAAATAAATATTTAAGACAATCCAATCTTAATTTGTTTTAACTTCAATTTAGGGAGGTTCCCCTCTCTAATCTCCTGTTTATTCATTAACATGTTTATTATAAATTTATTTGCTAAAAAGCAAAGGCATATATATATATATAAACGAAATAGCTAGCAGTGAGAATAAATTCTTATTCAACTGTAGCTCTTACAAATCTCCTCATGTGAAATATTTACTAGAAAAATATTGTACGTGTGACTGGGCACACTCAAGTAGTATGAATACGAAATATATTTTCATTTTGGGAATGATAAAGGAAAAGAAAAATAGAAAATCATACAGCTTTTACGTTTGAATACGGCAGGCCGGTGAGTTTTAAAGCTGGTTTTGTTCCAGTTCTATGGTCTGTTCGACACAACGGTGATAAAACCCAAACTACGCTTTCAGTATTCTCTGATACGAAATGAGCTATATTTCACATTATCAGGGGGTTTTAAAGGTTTCGTTGGAGGAGTCGCTGATGAATGCGTTTTACAGCAAACGGCTTGAAAACTCTGGTGACGTCAAGTACTCACAAACATCATCGTTCTGAAGGTGATGTATGGGAACTGTTTCTTCGTTACAAACTTACACTAGTTGTCCATATACCTTGTTTTCTTACTCCTTTGTGCTGACACCACTTACTGTAAACGAGAATATAGGACACGTAACCGTGCCCCAGGCGACTCTCTATTTGTGTGTGTGTGTGTGAAACAATACCTTCATCAAGTACACTAAATCACGTAACCTACGTGGGATGTTTGATTCGTGGGTCCTTTTCTAAATACAGTATGTAAGACAAAACGAAAACATGTTTGGTAAACTTTACTCAACGTACTTGCTCGGAATAATCATAAAAAAAACTCTCTTGACGTCATAAACTCTACTCCAAAAGACTGAGCTAATTTTTATTCCATTTGTTTGACTATTAAGAAATATGTTCTTTATTAAAACTTATCATTGTCCCTCAAACGTTGTCATTTTTGTTTTATTTGCTGTCAAGTACAAAGTTACACAATGGGCTATCTGTGCTGTGCTCACGATAGGTATCGAAACTCGGTCTTTAGGGTTATCAACCTTCAGACTAACCGCTGAGCCACTTGGGGGGGAATTTATTTTATTTGAGATTTGCTCTTTTCTAATATATATCTACGTGCAGTTAAAATGAAATATTTTACATGTACTTGACATATGAACTTTCGATTTTGTCCCTATTTTTATTAATTTACGAAATTCAATAGTATCTTATCTAAATGAATTCCAAAGGATCTTATATTTGTCAGAAATTTGCGGTTATTGAACTTAAGCTTCCAACAAGGTAAAAAAGTCGATATAGAACAACTTTTTTTAAAGCAATAGATGGTTTGACTTTAGGGCTTTAGAATATTTTTAGATCATTAAATATCTGTAAATGGTATGGATGTAGTGTGAAATTAAAGTCTTGCTTAGTTCATGTAGTAACGTTGTCTGGTACTTCTGAACTAGGTATATAACAGACAACGTTACTACATAAACTAAGCAAGACTTTAATTTCACACTGCATTCTGAACTAGGTATGTAACAGACAACGTTACTACATAAACTAAGCAAGACTTTAATTTCACACTGCATTCTGAACTAGGTATATAACAGACAATGTTACTACATAAACTAAGCAAGACTTTAATTGCACGTTCTGAACTAGGTATATAACAGACAACGTTACTACATAAACTAAGCAAGACTTTAATTTCACACTGCATTCTGAACTAGGTATGTAACAGACAACGTTACTACATAAACTAAGCAAGACTTTAATTTCACACTGCATTCTGAACTAGGTATATAACAGACAATGTTACTACATAAACTAAGCAAGACTTTAATTGCACGTAGTTTAATTTTGTAGTTTCGTGAATCCTGGTGAAACATTGTGTATGTGTAAAGGGTGGTAACTCTTTATTCAATTAAATTAAGTTGCTTAAAACAAAAGAAGCAATACAGTTTTTTTATTATTTGTGTATGCGCTTTCATAGGGACATACAAAAGGTATGTACACCAACCAAATAATTTAGCTTTCGTTATAGACAGTAACGTAAATATCTAGAGGAATTAGCGGTTACAATTTCCTTCTAATACATAACTTTAACACCTCTACTAGACACGAAACAAAGAATGTTACTACATGAAATAAAGAATTCTTTAATTGTACACTATATTCTGAACTAGGTACATAATAGACAACGTTACTACATAAACTAAGCAATACTTTAATTTCACACTGCACCCACACGTTCGTTTCAGGGATCATGGTGTCTCTTGCACGCACACTACACACAGTTATTTCAATCACAAAATTAAACTATGATACCCCTCTACACACACGCTCGTTTCAGGGATCATGGTACCTCTTTCACGCACACTACACACAATTATTTCAACCACAAAATTAAACTCTGATATCCCTCTAAACACACGTTCGTTTCAGGGATCATGGTACCTCTTGCACGCACACTACACACAATTATTTCAAACACAAAATTAAACTCTGATACCCCTTTACACACACGTTCGTTTCAGGGATCATGGTACCTCTTGCACGCACACTACACACAATTATTTCAACCACAAAATTAAACTCTGATACCCCTCTACACACACGTTCGTTTCAGGGATCATGGTACCTCTT
>NW_013669991.1:75623-77650 GCF_000517525.1 Limulus polyphemus
TTTAACATATCTTCATACACACATATTACTTTTCCCTTCGAGTGTAAAGAAGTTAGACTTTGATACTCTAATTATAACCTCTTCCCGCAAATACTCACACATATTACTTTTCCCTTCGAGTGTAAAGAAGTTAGACTTTGATACTCTAATTATAACCTCTTCCCGCAAATACTCACACATATTACTTTTCCCTTCGAGTGTAAAGAAGTTAGAATTTGATACTCTAATTATAACTAAATATGTAGCAATCATGATAAATGATAATAATGTAACCAAAGTTGTGTTATCAGATATATCTAATTGTACAGATATATTATTAACTGTCATGGTCAGTGTAAATAATATTCAATGTTATTGACTTTTGCAGCTGTATCCGTTACAAGACCTTTTTGGAAAATATCATAAGTTGTTTGAACGATGTTATTTTTTTTTATACCTCGGAGTATAATCTACATCCTGTAAGTTATAACTGCTTGTTAAAGTTCCATATTTGTAATGATTGCAACATTAAATGAATAGCTAGCTCCTGTTTTTATACCAATATTTTACTTTTGTGTTTCACTGTTATGTTGCTGAAAGTACAATAACTAAACAAAACTATTTATTTTTCTTTGTTCAAACTGTTTATTGTTCTCTATTATACATTTTGAGTAGCTATCGTTACAAAAAAAAAGTGATAAAATATGGCAACCAGCTCAGAAATATACACGTTTATCCGCAGGCATGTAAAATTAAACTGCTCTATACTTTTCCTTATTATATCCGATTTGTAACTAAGTAAAAACTGGTAATATTTCATAAAAGTTTTTACTAAACTTAGACCAATCCATAAAATTTTAGGGATGACTTTTGGAATTCGTAAATGTAGGTGATCAACATCAACATTTTTTATACAAATTCTGAATATTCTGTTTTATTATAACGTGTACCGATAATTTATTTTAAAATGTCTTTCAAAAACATCTAAAATTACTGAACTAATTACATGTACTGGTTTATAATAATTTTTTTCTTGGTTCTTGCATCTATTATACAAACGTGGTACAATGTTTCGAATTCGTATGTTACGCCTACATAACGTTCTTTCTTGGAATAACACTTTTCTCTATGGAAGTAACTTGATGGATAATGAGCTTTTCTAACTTAATTCAAGAAAACCTACGCTCAGATTTTTCTAACAAAGTTGTAAGATGTATCCTTCAGTTACTTTCTTTAAGCTTTACACATTTGTCTCTGAAATGTTATGGAAAAGATTTATAGACTAAGTTTAAATTACCCTTGCATCTTTACAATCATTTGCAGAATGATCATAGATAATTTGAAGAAAAAAAACGCTTTTCTATGCATAATAAATATACAGATTAATGAACTAAAATAATCCAAATGAAAAGCACTCTTTGTAAGTGTTAGTTAATTTAGGGTCAATTAATAGCAGACTTGTTTTATTCGTCCGTTAGTTGTTGATTTTAAATTGATATTGAAGTTATGAATACCAAAGACGAATTAAACTTTACCTAGTTATATAATTTATCTAAATTTACTTGCATGTATTAATTCATCAAATTATTGTTGAAGAGATATTCATTGTAATAGTTCATTTATATATAGTACACCAGTCGAACATTTCTTGCACAATTACAAGTTGTTATTTTTTAAATTATTTGGAACATGGACAGGTGAATGATTAATTAACATTGGATCATACAATTAATTACGATCTCGATATAATTCAAAATATAGTCGTATGTGACATCTAATAAATAAAAAAAGAAGATCAGAAATACGTAATTTTAAAAGAGCAGTTTGTTTATTTGTTGTTGTTAAGCACAAAGCTAACAATGGGCTATTTGTGCTGTACTCATCACGGGTATCGAAACCTGTTATTTTAGAGTTATAAATCTAGTAACTTACCGATGAGCTATTGGGGGGGGGGGTGCTAAAGGAGTAGTGTCGTTCATACTCAACTTGCGGTTTGTTTGTTTGTTTTTAATTTCGCGCAAAACTACACGAGGGCTATCTGCGCTAGC
>NW_013669991.1:78463-83639 GCF_000517525.1 Limulus polyphemus
TGTGCCACTGATGGGGCATAGATTTTGATAAATACCAAAAGAATCGTGATTTGTAAAGGTATATGCATCTATTGTGCAATACTGGCACGGGTAGGTCATCATATAACTAAGGGTATGACGGATACCTTTTATTTTTTTAGGACCGTAAATAAAATAATCCATATACTTCATTTTAAAATCTCTAGAAAAAAAAATTTAGATTTGCATATTTTAATGAACATAAAAATTTTACCTCAAAAGCATTTCTGACAGTTTGTATAAGTTAAGTTGTTCTTATTGAACAGAAATATTCCTGAACAAGGTTATACTTTCGTTTGAAAGACTGGTTCCTCGATGAGTCAGCGGTAAGTTGTTGTTTTTGAAGTTAAACACAAAGCTACACAATGGGCTATCTGTGCTCTGCCCACCACGGGCATCGAAACTCGGATTCTAGCGCAGACATACCGCTGTGCTACTGGGGGGGGGGCTCTCAGCGGTGAGTTTACGGTCTTACAATTCCTAAAATCCGGAGTTCGATTCCCAACGGTGGACAAAGCGCATAGAGTCTATTGTGTAGCTTTGCACGATGAAATCGTCCACAACGTGAAAGACTGAAATTTAATGGAGTAACCGTTACAGAGACTGGTATAAATTATTTTTTATGAACTCATGTTTGTATGTTTTACAATTACAAATCTGAATTCATTTGCTGGATGTATTGTACACTGTATTATATATTTTAATTCTGAGATACGGTGAATAAAAGCAAAAAAGAATATGAAATAATGTGTTAACACACTACATCTGACATATCCAATGCCGACAAGACCTTTCGCCCAGTACCAGGGCTCATCAGGCAGACTTAGATACGACAAACATATTAGGGGGTCTTAGTGCTATATATATCATTAATTTTCATGTCAGGTTGTGAATCAGATTACCCAAATGAACTATAATTATCAGATTGTTAGGTAATAATTAATAATTCAACATTATTTTAACGCTGTTTATATATTTTTACTGTATTCATTATTTTTATTGCATTTATCTATTTATTGTTTTTATTATTAGTATACTTAAATCAATTTTACTATCATTCGTACGAACTAGCAAGCTGACCTTCTTGTAAATTCACTGAGGTTCAATATGGTACTATTGAGGTTGTGCTAGGTTAGGATTATATTATATTATAAGTTTAGTAAAAAGGTTGGTTGAGAATGCAGGTTGAGATTGCATTACATCTGCTACGTTCAGTAAAAAGGTTGGTTGAGATTGTAGGTTTGGATTGCACTACAACTGCTATGTTCAGTAAAAAGGTTGGTTGAGAATGCAGGTTGGGATTGCATTACATCTGCTACGTTCAATAAAAAGGTTGGTTGAGAATGTAGGTTGGGATTGCACTACATCTGCTACGTTCAGTAAAAGGGTTGGTTGAGAATGGTACTCTTAAGGAGGTGTTCGGTTTAGAAATTTCACGATTTTTGTTATCATATAGTTTCCTTAAACAACTGATTCTCTTGCTTGTTTGTTTGTTTTAAATTTCGCGCAAAGCTACACGAGGGCTATCTGCGCTAGCCGTCCCTAATTTAGCAGTGTAAGACTAGAGGGAAGGCAACTAGTCATCACCACCCACCGCCAACTCTTGGGCTACTCTTTTTACCAACGAATAGTGGGACTGACCGTCACATTATACGCTGAAAGGTCGAGCATGTTTGGTGGGACGGGGATTCGAACCCGCGACCCTCAGATTGCGAGTCGAGTGCCCTAACCACCTGGCCATGCCGGGCCAACTGATACTCTCACGATAAGCCGTGGATAGTGTGTATTGCTGAGCATATAAAAGTTATTAAAGCTGGTTTTACTTATTTCATTTGGTTGAACTGAGTTGGTTTATATCTTGTAAACTGGAAGTACCTTCTAGTTTTTACATCCTTGTTGCTATCTTTCCTGTGCTTCAATAAACAATGGTGATACAAGCGCAATGATAATATAAATAACATTTCTTGAAGATCAGTATAGTAACAGTTAATAAATATTTGGTTGAATGTGGCTCATTTCACTTCTACGATAATATACATTGAAGATAATTCAGTTAATAAATATTTGGTTGAATGAGGCTCATTTCACTTCTACGATAATATACATTGAAGATAATTCAGTTAATAAATATTTGGTTGAATGTGGCTCATTTCACTTCTACGATAATATACATTGAAGATAATTCAGTTAATAAATATTTGGTTGAATGTGGCTCATTTCACTTCTACGATAATATACATTGAAGATAATTCAGTTAATAAATATTTGGTTGAATGAGGCTCATTTCACTTCTACGATAATATACATTGAAGATAATTCAGTTAATAAATATTTGGTTGAATGAGGCTCATTTCACTTCTACGATAATATACATTGAAGATAATTCAGTTAATAAATATTTGGTTGAATGTGGCTCATTTCACTTCTACGATAATATACATTGAAGATAATTTTAAACTGATTTTTATGCACACATGTCTTCCTATTCATACAGATGAATATGCTAGCTGCTTTTGCTAAATTCAATTAGTGTATTTTTTGTTTAATTTTGGGAACTAATTATTATTACGTGTATGTTTTTGTTTATTATAGAAATGCATAATTTTAACTGTTTTTTTATTTATTTTGGGAACTAAATATTATTACGTGTGTGTTTTTGTTTATTACAGAAATGCATAATTGTAACTGTTTTTTAATTTTGGGAGCTAAATATTATTACGTGTGCGTTTTTGTTTATTATAGAAATGCATAATTTTAACTGTTTTTTAATTTTGGGAGCTAAATATTATTACGTGTGCGTTTTTGTTTATTACAGAAATGCATAATTTTAACTGTTTTTTTGTTTGTTTGTTTAAATAAATGTTTACGGCTGGAAATTTTCCATTTTATTTAACATCGATGTAATATTTTCAGTAAGACTTTTCGGGCACATTAGTTTATATCTTTGTATATAAACAATCGTCTATACACGATTCATGTGATGAGCCAATCAATATGACTGTCAAGTTGCTTTCAGGAATTTTATTTTCATCATTATTTGTTTAGTGAACATTGTTTGTACTTTCTGTCCGTTCCATCGTCGGTTTTGTGAAGATTGTTTAGAGTGGAGGATCATTGGCGCCCTAGGCTTAATGCCATTTGCCTCGAGATATATTATTCCATCGGCCATCAAAACGTCACCTATCGTTAAGTATCACTTGCACATCTTGGTGCATTGAGCCCTTCACGTAAGTCCTGGCCAAAGCAGAGAAAAATCAATAATTCTTGTCAGTCGGGTCGAAAATTGGCTATTATAAACTTCTCGTCTGAAATAACAAACCTAAGGGGATTGGAATCCAAATAGACTTAGTTTTTGCAGTGTCGCTGTCCCCTTCTTCTTCTCGTACATTGACGGGTTTGACCGTCTATTTCTTAAGCAACCCCTTTTTTTTTATTCTTAAATGCCTTGAGTCACTGGACGTATTCTCTGGAGAATTTCTTAGCTTCGTACACCCCCTGAATGTGAAGAAAAGAGACAGAGAAATTTCATTTAACTATCTATCACGTCCGATGATGCACCGCGACACCTCTATAACTCCTGTTTCCGCTCTTCTCAGTATACTCTGTAGCCTAGTGACGACTTCTGTCTTCACGTTTTTGCTTCGCTAAGGAGAAAGACTGAGCTTTTGAGAAGAACTATTCACTATGTCTGCTCAAATACTTGTTAATACTGAAATGTGTAAATTCGCCTCACCTATTGAGAAGTGCAAATTCAAATGTCAAATTTAACAAACGTTTCATACTAGGAAAAAACTTCTCCAGTTCGATAATAAACATGCAGTATTTTGTAAAACTTCATGTATCTTAGAATTGATAGAGATTCTTGACGTTGCATATCACTGTTTTGTCTATACGATATACTTTAACACGGGTGAGGACACAACTAGTTATATAGAAATAACTTTGACAGTCACACAATAAATAAATAAACATCAGTGTAATAATTAACATAACTATTTTTTGCACCTTTCATTATCAATAAATCAGAGTCAAATATATACATTCTTATGTCCATGTCACCCGATGGAACAGCGGTAAGTCTACGGATTTAAAACGCTAAATCAGGGGTTCGATTCCCCTCAGTGAACACAGCAGATAGCCCGAAATGGCTTTGCTGTGAAAACACAAACGCTTATGTCTACTTGTCAAAACCAATATGTTACTAAACCATTCCTCGTTTTGTAAGTGCTTAAATATTTATACCCTTTTGTAATCACATACTGATTTATTAAATGTTCGTATGCTTATTGAAATGATTGTCCCCGGTTGGCTTAGCGGTAAGCATGTGGGTTTATAACGCTAAAGATCGGGTTCGGTACCCGCGGTAAGCACAGCGCAGAGAGCTTATTGTGTTGCTTTGCGCTTAAAAACAAACAAACCTTAAGAATGAATAGAAACTTGGATTTAAATAAATATGCTAAGAAAAAGATTAGTAGACAATAATATTAGCAGAGAATGATACTAGTAGACATTAATATTAGCAGAGAATAATACTAGTAGACAATAATATTAGCAGAGAATAATACTAGTAGACAATAATATTAGCAGAGAATAATACTAGTAGACAATAATATTAGCAGAGAATAATACTAGTAGACAATAATATTAGCAGAGAATAATACTAGTGGACAATAATATTAGCAGAGAATAATACTAGTAGACAATAATATTAGCAGAGAATAATACTAGTAGACAATAATATTGGCAGAGAATAATATTAGTAGACAATAATATTAGCAGAGAATAATACTAATAGACAATAATATTAGCAGAGTGTAATACTAGTAGACAATAATATTAGCAGAGAATAATACTAGTAGACAATAATATTGGCAGAGAATAATATTAGCAGAGAATAATACTAGTAGATAGTAATATTAGCAGAGAATAATTCTAGTAGACAATATTCAGCGTTCGTTTGAAGATTACACTGAAAACGCTGAACTTAAAAAGTATTCTTCTGAAAATGTAATTAGTTGAAAAATAAAAGTGTTAAGATGAAACTCCAGTGCTGACCCTTATCTATAAAAGTATACATACTTGTTAGGACACAAGTTATAAATTGAGATATGCATACTTGTTGGGACACAAGTTATAAAGTGAGATATACATACTTGTT
>NW_013669991.1:84198-85484 GCF_000517525.1 Limulus polyphemus
TTTGAAGATTACACTAAAAACGCTGAACTTAAAAGTATTCTTCTGAAAATGTAATTAGTTGGGATTAATATGCATACTTGTTGGGACATAAGTTATAAAGTGAGATATGCATACTTGTTGGGACACAAGTTATAAAGTGAGATATACTTACTTGTTGAGACACAAGTTATAAAGTGAGATATACGTACTTGTTGGGACACAAGTTATAAAGTAAGATATACATACTTGTTGAGACACAAGTTATAAAGTGAGATATACATACTTGTTGGGACACAAGTTATAAAGTGAGATATGCATACTTGTTGGGACACAAGTTATGAAGTGAGATATACATACTTGTTGGGACACAAGTTATAAAGTGAGATATACATACTTGCTGGGACACAAGTTATAAAGTGAGATATACATACTTGTTGAGACGCAAGTTATAAAGTGAGATCTGTATAACATTAGCTGATATTGGAGAAGTTGGCTTCTCGGTAAATGAACACTGTTTATCGGCTTGATCCTCTATTTGTGAGCCCCACGTTTGGAATAAACCTTAGAAGAAATCTTAAATTATAAAAATGGAAGCAACAGTAAGTATTCCTTGAATGTATATATACACAATATGATCTAGAACTGGAAGTATTTTGGTTTTGGTTTTTACTTTCTTGATCTGTTTAAATATCTCATGTGTGATGGTTTTTTTTTACTTATTTGATCTGTTTATAGTTTGTTACTTAACTACGTGACAGTTATTAATTACGTGACAGTTGTAGTTTGTTACTTAATTACGTGATAGTTATAGGTTGTTACTTAACTACGTGACAGTTACGTTTTGTTGCTTCTTTTTCCCCTCAACTCTAAATTGCGACATTCGGCGAAGAAGCTTATTTGATAATTTTCACACAAGCCTACACAAGGGCTATCTATGCATAACTAACCCTAATTTTGAACACGTAGACCAGAAGGAACACAATTAATAACAGCACCCACGCCAGCCTGTGGCTTCTATTGTCTGACTGAATAGCCGGATTGAAACGTCATTCCTATAGAGTACCCACGACCCCAAAGTGTCGACCGTGTTTTTATGGCAACGAGTTATACACCCTAAGATGCACAGTCCGAACACACCAACCGCTAAGCCACACCTAGCCCTCAGCAAGAAAGAAGTGTGCAACTCAATCTACTCCTGTACTCTCTTGTTGTCATTGAGTTGGAAAAAAAATCACGCTTTTATCTTATACAACATATTCACTGACATATGTATATATATATATATACAACATATTCACTGACATATG
>NW_013669991.1:85923-100799 GCF_000517525.1 Limulus polyphemus
TATAATTATGCCATATGAAATATGTGATCTCTAGTAATAACGATCTTTATAAAAACAAGTCGGTACACTTAAGGTTAACATCCTAACAGCTGTGCTCTTTTACCTCGCGTCATGACAATTATGTTGGATTAATCAATATCATATCATTTACGCTGTAGTACTCAACACCTTAATTATGTTGACTTATATAATATCGTGTCATGTATGCTGTTGTACTGTACTCCATGATAGTTATGTTGTATTATGATCATATACTTTATGTTGTGGTACTCAACGCCCTGACAACTTAAGATCATATCATTTACGCTGTAGTACTCAACACCTTAATTATGTTGACTTATATAATATCGTGTCATGTATGCTGTTGTACTGTACTCCATGATAGTTATGTTGTATTATGATCATATACTTTATGTTGTGGTACTCAACGCCCTGACAACTTAAGATCATATACTTTATGCTGTGGTACTTAAAGTTCTGATAATTATGTCGTGTTATACTTAAAATCCTCAGAGTTATAGTGTTCTTACATCGCACCTTAAGTGTCATAATATTTTGTTGTGGTACTCAACGCCCTGACAACTTAAAATCATATACTTTATGCTGTGGTACTTAAAGTTCCGACAATTATGTCGTGTTATACTTAAAATCCTCAGAGTTATAGTGTTCCTACATCGCACCTTAAGTGTCATAATATTTTATGGTATACTGCTACAAATGTGTTACTTAATGTCTTGACAGTTATTTACCCGAAAGGGGGCCGAATGCCGCCTGGATGGGTCACCTGTTTTAACCGCTTGCACCTCTGGACAGAGGTGCGTTGTATGTCAGTCAGTCAGTAGACAGTAAAATGACGTTGCAATTTGTACTGTCTTGACGTCAGTAAAACGTGTGCATGACATGAATCACAAGAAGAATTATGCACTCTGTAGGCTACAACACATCATGAAATATAAATTTGAAAACCAAGAAATACAAATATTTGTTACTCTTAATTTTGGTTTTACTTACTCTTGAAACAGAACACTTTCGGGGACCCTGCGGAAGTACGTCTAGTAGTTAATGATATATTTGAAAGTTATAGCTTGCTACTCAATAGCCTTACCATTACGGTATAGAACTTAACTCTCCCACAATTAGTGTATTACGTGATATTCTGACACTTAAGTTTAGTTACTTGGAATTCTAAACATTTTCAGTGTGTCACTTTCAGTCTTGACAAGTATAGTGCGTTAACTGATTTTGTTTCAATTATAGAGAAATAGTTCTGCACATTCTGAAAGTTACGTTTATTTACTCCAAGCTCTGTTAGTTAGGGTTTATTGTTCGATATCCTGAAAGTTAAGGTTTATTATTTGATATTCTGATAGTTAGGGTTTATTATTTGATATTCTGATAGTTAGGGTTTATTATTTGTTTACTTCAACTTCTGATAGTAAGTGGTTGACACTTGATATTCTGGTTGTCACAGTGCGTTATTTCACATCCAACAGTTACTTGTTCACAGTCCATAAAATTCTGAGTTAACTCGGCACAGCCCATATAGCCCAATGTTCGTACTTCTGAAGCTTTTGTTCAGCATTCGTCAAATTGGAGGGTAAAATATCATAAAATCATTATTATTGAAGTTATTAAAAGTTTTAACGAAAATATGAAAACACTTAGATTTTTAGATTTTTTCTGCATGCTTTTTCTAAAGTCATATTTTACAAAACACAAATGTTCTTCGCTAGCCTCTTGATTAAGCGCCAACGCTACGGGCTGAAAATGACTAATTTGTAAGTAAGGGAGGATATCATGAAAGGGTGGATAACATTAACCCGATAGTAACAATCATAATTACAATAATCAAAACATAATTTCACCAAAAAATGCAACTTTCGCTATTAATCTTGTTCGTAATCAAAGCCAGTAATAAATCACATTAACTTCAATTACTAAATTTTATAATGTGATTTCATTAATTTATTATTCTTTACTTATATCCCATGAGTATGCAACATAAGAAGCCTAGTAAATAGTGAAAAACAGCTGCTAAAACAAAATATAAATCTTCTCCGATGGGTCAGGAGTAAATTTGCTAAAATCCGGGGTTTGATTCCTCGTATTGGACCGAGCGCCGATAGCCTATTGTGTAGCTTTGCGTTACAAACAGCAACTTTGGAACATAATATCTTCAGTTCAAAGGAAACTTCATGATGTAAGTTATACTTCAGAAAATTGGAAATATGAAACGAGAATCAGTAGGAATACCAGAGTTTTCTACTTTGAGCTAGGTGTATATATATATATATAAAAGGTAATAACTTATGTTTCTGTTCTTTACTGTAACGCTAGTTCCAATGCTGAAGGGCTCGCTCAACTTGGTGAATGTCGATCGTCTTATAAAGCACAAGGATAAGAGTCGTGTTGTACACACCAACATGCTTAAGACCACAGTGAAATTGGAAAAGGGTTCATTTCTGTCTTCTCAATTTATTTGAATCCATACATACCTTTCTCAGATAACGGGATAGAAAACTGAGTTGAGAAACAATGTTATTGTTTTATTCCTATATTTAAAGTTTTCCTGTTCCCTAAAATACAGACATGCATTAAATACTTTCACTAAAGCTATAACACTCAGACAATACCATATCGTTAAGTTGTATTGTTTGTTTGAATTTTGCGCAAAGCTACACGAGGGCTATCTGCACTAGCCGTCCCTAATTTAGCAGTGGAAGACTAGAGAGAAGGCAGCTAGTCATCACCGCCCACCGCCAACTCTTGGGCTACTCTTTTACCAACGAATAGTGGGATTCACCGTCACTTTATAACGCCCCCACGGCTGAAAGGGCGAGATTGTTTGGTGTGACGGGGATTCGAACCCTCAGATTGCGAGTCGAGCGCTCTAACCACCTGGCCATGCCGGACCCCCTTTCGCATTGTAAATTGCTTGTTGTTAAGCCAAAAGATGCCGAACCATAATCTGAAATACAATTAAAAGTAAGAAATAGCAATAAACGCAATAAAATATTACTTTATTTTTAAACGTGTCCCTCTGTGACTCAATCATGAGATTGAGAACTTATAATTCTAAAATTTGGAATTCGAATCCCTCCAGTAGACACAACACAAGTGGCCATATGTACAGCTTTCCGTTTAACAACGAACATATGCATCAAATGTTAGTGTATTTTACGCATACTTAAATGAAAAGGAAGTTTAATTTAAACTTTAAGTATGAACTGTCCATTCCTAAAATTCGCATATCATTTACCCTGGTGTGAAATAACGAAATATAAAATCACAGATAAATGAAACACATAAAAATTGCAGTTGATCGAACGAATATACTCACATTAATATTGTAATTGTCTAACATACCTTCAAGTCTATCAATAAATTTGTTTATCCTCATATAATCTTTATTCACAGGGGGAAACTCACAAACTAGCAGATAAATAGCTAAAAAAGTATTCCTTGTCTATTCGTATCTACTTATCGTTTTAAAAAACCGAACAATGAGATGAAAGTGTGTGTGTGTGTGTGTGAACAGCGTCTTCAGTTGTGAACTTTAAATACAATTATAAGGTTTGTAAACAAGTTTAGACACTAAGAAGACAGCCGGGAGTTACGATTGATAGGCCTAGTTTTTCTTTTTAAAATCTTTATTTACTAATAACCTGGCATAAATATTTAACGTTTTGGAAGATTTCATTTTCTGGCTAAAACTTTCTGTTCTCTTGAGTCTAATAATAGTATAAATTCCACACATAGAATAACAGGATGTTAGTGTATCAATATATGAATTATATGTGCTCAACGTTTCGGTCAGTTGTCGCTCTTAAACCAGCTATAAGTAGTCAACGCTTGAGCCTAGCAACTGTCTTTCTTGGGCAAAGTAGTAATTTTCTGCTTCAAAAACTTTTTATATTGAATATTACTTTTCAAATGTTGAGCATAATTTTTAGTAAATAGATTAGTAATATATTTATCTCGTATAATTAACATATATATATATATATATGCACATATAAAATGTTTAATGTTTCAGTTTTTGTTATTGAAATACATGTAAAACATTTTTCTAGGGCTGTACAATTTATAGCTGCACAAATCAAGCAGAATCTTAACTATCACTTGATTCACTTGCATGAGACACTGTTTGCCTTTTTTTATGCCTCTCAGGAACTACCCCAGGTGGGTGAAGTGATAGTGAAATAGCCATGCCGCCTGAGTTGATTGCTTAAGCTGTGGATCTACAGCTTTAATGGTTAATTTTGTGTCATTTTTACTTCAGTCTTGTAACAACTTCTCAAGAGTTAAATACTGTCTTGATTTTTAGCCAGCAAAGTTTTTTACTGCTTTTGGCCTTTGATCAACGTATCTAGCTGTGTATTTCTGTCATTTAAAACTCAGTTTTATTTTATTTTATTCGCTCAAGTTTAGTTAATTCCTCAGTTGTTCTGGTAACGTATATTGTATTTTATATTACTTGTTAAGTGTCGATAGATATTTATGTGGTTTATCCCATAGTTGTTGTTTTTTTAATCATGTAGTCACACAATACTATACATTTCCATGTATGGTTGCTGTATTTGCCTATCCTCTTGTAATTTCCTATTGTGCAATTAACCTTGATTAAGATAATTAGTGTTAGTTAAATACTGTTATTTTGGTGTTATAACAAGGATTTGGTATATGTAAAGTTAAGCGATTTTAACTTGCCCCTCTAGTTTTTCTTAGTTTTTATTTATTTACAAGTTACTTGGAAACTATGTCTTTTTTTTTCTACAAGAGGACCTACAAAAGACAAAAGAGGTATAAATGAGTGCCAAGTTTAAATCAGAATATCTGTGATGAGCATACAGAGATCCAGAGGTGAACCTGAAGTGTAGCCATGGGCGTTGTCCAATGCTCCATGTATTTATTTTATGTTCAGACTGAAAACACCATCCACAACTGTAGCCTTTCCTAGTCACTGGAACTGTCAAGCTCTCTAGACTCTTTGTCGAAACGACATCCAGAGCCCGTGAATATGTCGTTTTAATACTCCTTGGCTCTCCGCCTCCAGTGTTCAACCTTCCCATTACTGGAGTGAAGCATCAAATATGCTAATAAAAGAGACATGGCGTAAAGATGCATTCTGCTCCAGAATACATTGACATGAATGAAGTGGCAACCTTTCAAGTGAAGAGAGCAATAGGTGATGAAATGGCTAGTTATATGTACAATCCAGTTACATGTCGTCCAAGCAGTCCTGATCAGGTACCTTTCGTTCGTTTGGATGATGAGATGATTTATCATAGCTCTATATCCTTGTTGCCATTGGCTCAACCAGACTTGTCTGGCTAAAGAGCTGATGTCGCACAATTTATCCCAGCAAACCTGGCAAGAAACGGCGAGAGAAACCATATGAAGCCACCATCATATAAAGGAGCAGTAAAACAGGATCTTGGCCAATTTCTCTAGCCGTTCCGCCAGATAGCAATGTGGAATCCTTAGATGAAAGACCAAGAAACATAATTAATCAAACTACCTTTAGATAGTCCTATCTTGGATCTGTTACAGTACACTTTGGTAAGACCCATCCATACAGTCAAGATGCCACCATTGAAGATCTCAGATCAGGCTCAGTCTGACTTCAAAATTTATTTACAAACTCTAGGCTCAACGTTATAACCCCACTAAATTGTTGGCAGCTTATACAAGTTGGGAAAGCTCAACTAAGCATGGCGTGGCCTGTGACAAATTGGAAAGACATGTTCACGGACTGATGTACTAGAGATTGACTAAGTGAGCTACATTCGTGTTATTTGAGTTTTAGGGTCTCTCATGGAAGCATTATCAGTTACAACAGGATGCGAAATAGTGATATCAAATAAGCTACATGAGCATGAACAGAGAACCTGTATAGTTTCTACAAAATATCTGCCATATATACCGCCTCCAGGGATTTGTGCACGCTGTCGAGGTTGAAGTAAACCAATAACAGTTCAGTGTGTTTCCATCAGGTTGAGTTCAACCCTTAAAACAATGTTATCTACAGGCTACCACACTTGCTGGATCGTGCATGCAGTAGGTTTGTTTGTTTGTTAGAAATTTCGCGAAAAGCTACACGAAGGATATCTTTGCTAGCCGTCCCTAATTTAGCAGCATAAGATTAGAGGGAAGGCAGCTAATCATCTCCACCCACCGCCAACTCTTGGGCTACTCTTTTACCAACGAATAGTGGGATTGACCGTCACATTATAACGCCCCCACGACTGAAAGAGCGAACATGTTTGGTGTGACGGGGATTCGAGCCCGCGACCCTCAGGTTGCAAGTCTAGCGCCATAACCACCTGTCTATACCGGGCCCACGTGCAGTAGGAAGATCATTATGATCAGCCTTCTATCATTGTAGTTATGCTCAACATGAACAATATGACTGCTCATATCTCATTTCCATCCAGAGTGAGAGACACTCTGTCTAAGTATCCAAACAGCAGGAAGAATAAAGGCAAGTAATGAGAGTTGTTATACCTTAAAATAGCTGAATCCCAGAAGAGCACAGACTTTAACCAAGGAAGGCGCAGTAATCTAGTTATTCCAGGTTGTGATGGCTTACTGAGCACAAGCAGACTAGAATGTGTTGTTTCTTTAAAAACAGTGGAGTTGACACGAAGTTACTCGATTTAAAAGCTACCACACCGACCATTAAGTATTGGCTTTGTTCTGACTAATCTTATAGTGAGCAGAGACGCTCGACTCTTTCTTAATATTAATGGCATCTCACCGAGTGCAAATGTAGCTGTAACAGAGTTTATGGATGGATCTACTGCATGAGTTATCTGTAAGCAATACCTATGAAACACTTGTACTGTCTTATGTTCAAAAAAACACTAAGCCATGCTTGCTCAGACTACAAAATCAGAAAGAACAAGATATATTCTGATGATTGTGTGTAATTGTGGATAAGCGGCTTTAAAATATACCAGCTGGAATACCATGGTGCATAGAGAAAGAGTACCAGAAACTAGCTGCACAACTAGTGTTACTTCAGTCACATTACATCTGCTTGTAAATGCACAGATTTAGGGCTATTGGGAAGATTGTAGCAACAATCTGGACACAGACAACCAGGGAGAACCGGTAAGCTACTGGCTGAGTATGACTGTGAATAGTGATTTCCAAGGTTCGGTAAGAACTTATTGGTAGCACATGTTGAAGGTTTTCCATTTTATCATACAAATGAATGTCTTGTGCTTTCGATGGTTCAACACCACCCAGCTACAGATAAGTACACCATGATATAAGAATAGATCGAAGACTGCTTTCAGCACTCGGCATTGCACTCGGAAAGGCTTATATGGATTTCATGCCATGCCATTTGACTAGTTTAAATTACCAGGTACTTTTGCCTGGACGATAGAACTTACAGTGGTCTTAATGTACAGAAAATGTTCGATTTTCAATTGCTTTGAATCAATTTAAACTACCTTATTCAATGAACTTTTCATTATACTTATGTAACAACTATAAACTATTCTGAGTTGTATGTATTATTAGGTTTGAACTTGTATATTCAATTTATATAATGAACTTCAATTTGTTTTATAAATACGTATCAATGTAATGCTTCTTCTGTAAAAACGTTTTGGTGAATATGTTCCTGTTTATTACAGTTAAAGAGTTTAAATATTGTGCGATGATTTAAAATTGTTTACATGTCTTTATTTTTGTCCTTGTGAGTAGAATTATTTTGTAAGATGTGTTCGTACTGCTTTATCCTTGTGTATGGCGTTCCAGAGAAGGATTGTGAGCGTGTGTCCTGTCTACCTAAGACTGAAGTTACGGTGAAGATAATAGGTTCATATTTTAATATTTTGATTTCAAAGTGAAGTCAGATGAGGGAGGGCATCCTGGTTGTATGAAAAAGTATTATATTCACCATCATCTGGGAACACTTGTATGAAGCGGTATTCTCCTATTTCATAATTCCTCTCATACGATTGTTACAGTAAATTAAGGAGATATCATCTAAGTTGATTCTTTAATCTTGATATCCGTAGTTTTACGAGTTTATTCCAACTCTGAAACAGTTAAATCTTGTTCTAAGTTTCATACAATCCAGTTTTCTACTGTCTAACTGTGCAAGTCTGCCATTTACTTTTAAATTCAGTTATTATTTTTTTTATCTCAATTCTATTTGCTCCAGTTTTAATTTCTTCTTGTGTTACTCCTGTTGTATTGTGTTTTATGTGATCTGTTAAATATCAATAGACATTTTTATGTTTTATTGCATAATTTGTCCTTCGTCTTTCCATCTAGTCATACACTACCTTTTATTTCTACGTTCACTTGCCGAATACTTCAATCCTCTTTTTACTTGCGGGATTTAACCACCTGTTAGATAATTAACTTTGAATTAAGGTTACTACATTTTTTACGTAATTAATTAATTAATGTCTAGCATTCAATATAAAGATTCTTCTATGAATGAAACGATAATCATCATTAACATAAATTACTTGCATACATTATATCATTAATTTAAAAAATAGTTTCATTTTTATTAGCATTTCGATCATAGGTGGTCTTGCTACTGTCGTTTATAACGTTAAACTTCACAGTCACTATAAACATGTATTCAAACTCACCCAGTAGCTTTTAATGTAAACTGTATTATCCTTACTAAACAAAGCTTTGATTTCTCAACGACTCAGGAAAACATGTCATTAAAAAACAATGAAACAAATGTATAATTTAATCACAGTTTTCCATCAGCAAGAATAATGAGGTCATAATGAGAAAAACTGTTGTTCGTTTCACAACATAAAGAAACTATGTTTCCGAACTATACGCAAGGTTTCCAAAGCAAGACCTTGTGAATATTCTCTTTGGATTCGAGGAGTGACAATTTTAAATCGTTTGTTATTAAATACATTGACTGGTCTCTAACTAACTGTCTCTCAACTGTAAAAATGTAGGCCTATGGTCGTATTCATCAACTAACGGAAGTCACGGTATGCATAGATTTACTAACATATAAATAAATACTTTTGATAAGTTATGCAAATGGATAAAGCTTGCGATAGCTTATCTGCTGTTCTACGTTGTTGTTAAATGGTCCTACCAAAACGTTTCTTTTTGTTACAGGAACAAAGTATCAGTTAGACTCGGTGACTACTGTTCTTTCCATTTCTCTATGAACGTATTTGTAATGCTTCAGTTTAAAAATATACACCCCCTCTTATTGATTATGTTGCTATTCAGCAGCGGGTACATCACAATGCCATTTTAAACTGAATAAATGTGTTTTGTCGTCGTGATATCGAAGTTCCCAGTAAAAAGCTGTTTGCATAAATACGCTTTTAATACGGGCAATATAGAATTGAAATAGCCGAAAATGTGAAGCCCCGTCGGAGTTTTCTTTGTCCATGGTATAATTTTTTGTTTTGTCGACATTTTAAGGGTTAATGAGAATTTAATAACAGATCTATGCGAGAAATATCTAGAAGTCTTATGACATGCTAAAAACTCATTCATTCAAAAACGATTGACTGTACGTTTTTCTTTATAATTTAACTAACTGCTTTGTCGGTAATGTGACATTGAAAGCTATATTATGTACTCAAACATTGCCGTTAGTCGGTAAAGAAGCCTAACAGTGATGTCGTGACGATAACTCCCAATTAAAAAACTTTGTTTTCTCAATCAATATAGAATAAAACTATTTTGAATCACTGCGTATTGACATATAGGATTAATTGGAAAGGATCTTCGTAAAAAGGGAATAACCTAAGTCTATAGTGAAATTTATGTAAACAAACAAACACAATAAGAATACATTAACGCTAAGATTTGCTAATAAACACACGTTGAAAGAAGGATATTTGTTTTCGCTTGATAAAGACATGAAGTGAGTGTGTTCTCTGTCAATATTTTTCAACCCAAATCATTATTTTTTCACGCTTGATCATAAAGAACATTTTTAGGAGTCTCATTCCGATACTTAGAAAAAAAATTATTTCGTTTCTACAGAAAATCACATTTCTTGTAGTTATTGGTTTTAATATTACTTATAATTCCAAAATAATTGTTGTGCCCGCCCAATGACGTTAAGCCTTTTCTTGAGCACCACTAATTAGGTAAATTATTGTTGTTATAAAAAAGGTGAAAATGAGCTTAAAAAAACTTCTGACATATGTGTGTGATCTTGGAGCTTTAGTCACAACGACAAAATCGCTAAAAGATAAAAAATCTTTATTTATTCCTTACTCAAGCCCAACCAATAATTCTATCTACAAGAAAATTTCGTTTGTTTAATTTATAACAATGGTTGTTCGCTGCTGCCTGGGTTGTTTCTCATTATTAGACTATAAGTCTACGTATCGTACTAATCAAATTGTTGCATCATTCTTTGTGTTAGGCTACAAGAATAAGTCCAGTTCTTTAGGTCGGTCCATTTTTTAGGGTATGATATACCAACTTTCTGGGTCACGATCAATTCCAGTTTTAGACTACGTTATACTAATTATTTTGGTCAAGGTCGTTGTTTGGCTAGATGACCTCCCAGTTCATTAGATCTACCCTGTTACACTATGTGTCAAACCTATTTGCTGGGTCAGTCCCTGAGCTAAGCTGTAAGTGTCGTTCCTATTATTTGGCTAGGGTACATCTTTGTTATACAGTTAGTGTAGTTGTTGGGTATTTTCTTATGTTAAACTATCACTTACACCCATGTTTTTTACGTTCTATATGATCTTTGAGCTAGATACAAATCATACAAGATCTTTATGTCACGATCGGATTTGTGTTAAGCTATAAGTGTCAGTAAAGTTCCTTAGAAAATACTTTGGGTGACAAACCAGTCTGTTGGGTAAATCCTCCTATTTAGCATGAGGTCATTCCGGTTCGTTAGATCGTTCTTGTGCTATACCATAAATATCATACTAGGTATGTGGATCAGGGTTGAATTTTATATATATTTATAAAATCATTAGAGTTACATGGATCAGGGTCGAGCATTATGTTCGGCTATAAAGTCATTCCAGTTTGTTGGGTCATTCCTTACGCTATACTATAAGTATCATACCAGTTACATTGGTCTCGGTTCATCTTGTTGGACTATAAAGTCATTCCAATTCGTTGGGTCATTCCTTACGCTATACAACAAGTATCATACCAGTTACATTGGTCTCGGTCCATCTTGTTGGACTATGAAGTCATTCCAGTTTGTTAGATTGTTCCTTGTGTTAGATTATTTGCCCCAAACCTCGTGTTAGGCATAAGAGCCAATCAAATTCGTTGAACTGGTTCTTGGAATAGTATAATAGTGGTATATGCGTATTCTGTGGTCCATATTTGATTTATGTCCATTGTGAGACAAAGGCCAGTTGCTCCTAAATACAACTAATAAATTACAATCTTATTTCAAATTTTATTACATTAAATTGTGTTAAACACAGGTACTATATTGAAAATGAAATGGACCTTTAATATTTGGTGCTAAGAAAAACAAAATACATACAAAAAAGTATCGCTACATTGACATTTCAGTTTGTTGGGTCTCTTCTTCTGTTGGATTATATCCGTTTACTAGAACTCAATTCAATACGGGTTTCCAATAATAAAAACGTATAATACGATTTCAGCTACCCCTTGCTTGTTACCAGATCTTATTAGAGTTACTGAGTTACAATAACATATTACCAATAAATCAGTGTTTCGCCAGCTAAGGCGGTCCACCAGTAACACTAACAGTGATTCTAGATTTTGGGGGTTGTCCTTCTTTTAAACGACGAGGAATCAAACCAGTTTATGTTGTTAGTTTTTTTGCTAAATGGTAAATATAACATTAGTTTAACAAGAATTGTCTTAGTGTTATTTGAATTATAGATTGATCTAATGACCTGGAACGCCATCTATAGTCTAATAGAAGGTCTGATATAACAAGCTAGCCCGAATGTGATTAGTGTTTAGCGTGTCGAGGATTCATTGAGTCTATTGCCGCAAAAATACGCTCCGCATTTGGGGGTCGTGGGTGCACTATAATATTGACACTTAGATTCCACTAACGGGTCAGATGAGAGTAAATCAAGATTTGGCGGTGAATGCTATTGACTAACTGCCCTTCCTATATTCCACTGGTCCGCAGACTACATCATATCTTCGAAGGCCAGATTCATGGCCCCCACTATGATCAGTTAATGCGAAAAAAAAAGGTTATATTTAGGAAATAATATAATCTCCAACAAAGTGAGGCCCAGCCCTTAGCTTAATGGTCATCATATGTAGTATCCCAGTACGGTAAATAATTGTTGACCATTGATTTAGAATGTCAGTCTATTACATGTATCATGTACCACAATAATTGTCTTAGTGTAAACTAATGTTATATTTACCACAAGAATTGTTGACCATTGATTTAGAATGTCAGTCTATTACATGTATCGTGTACCACAAGAATTGTCTTAGTGTAAACTAATGTTATATTTACCACAAGAATTGTTGACCATTGATTTAGAATGTTAGTCTATTACATGTATCATGTACCACAATAATTATCTTAGTCTAAACTAATGTTATATTTACCACAAGAATTGTCTTAGTGTAAACTAATGTTATATTTACCACAAGAATTGTCTTAGTGTAAACTAATGTTATATTTACCACAAGAATTGTCTTAGTGTAAACTAATGTTATATTTACCGTAGATGAAGTCGGTCCATGAGATACACTATCTAAAGTCATTGTGTTCGTTTGACCTCTTCTTGTAGGGGAGTAAAAATAATTTGTTACACTACAGTACCTTCCTGTACATCAAGAGCTGATAAAAAAAAACTAACTTGATATGTTTTCATTATTAGTAGTATAGGTAAAGCTGTTTGTGAAATCCGACTCGCAAGATTTCTACAAAGCAGTGGTTTGATGGGAACCACCGTAAGGTGGACCAAACCTAGTTAATTGTTTGCCTGGTTCTAATTATTTGTCTTGAACTATATAATAACTTACTATCCATCTGATAAGATGTAATTCAGCAATAAGCTGTGGTCAGAAGCGTAAGCAAACTTAGAGTTCAAAGCTGTATATCTTATACTATCTCCATGGAAGCACCCACTTCAAAGGCGTTGTGAAGTGTGAGCAAACTTAGAGTTCAAAGCTGTATATCTTATACTATCTCCATGGAAGCACCCACTTAAAGGCGTTGTGAAGTGTGAGCAAACTTAGAGTTCAAAGCTGTATATCTTATACTATCTCCATGGAAGCACCCACTTCAAAGGCGTTGTGACTGTACATCTTATACTATCTCCATGGAAGCACCCACTTCAAAGGCGTTGTGAAGTGAATCTACATTCTTGCCATTCTACAAGTTAAAGAAAGATTCAAACTTCCAGTTAAACTATTGGAAGTTGAATATGGCCGTTGGATCATCCTTTTTACAAGCATATAGGGACTCATAGGTTTATTTACTTGCCCTGTCCGTGTGACAAGACAAAAGTATTTTATAATAGTAGTCCTTGTCATATACAGTATTTATTATTGGCTGTAATAATTAACACTTTTCATAACAGTCCTTTTTTGTAGATTATGAGAACTAATATTCGTTTATTATACAAAAACTTGCCATAGATTCTAAGAATTCGTACTTATTTGTTATACAAGTTCTTGATGTAGTTTATAAAGATTCACACTTGTTTATTATATCACTCCCTGTTATAAACCATAAATATCCACACTTGTTCGTTATGTCAATCTTGACGTTAGTCTTTCTTGTAGACTATAAAGATTCACACTTGTTTATTATATCACTCCCTGTTATAAAATATAAATATCCATACTTGTTCGTTACGTCAATTTTGACGTTAGTCTTTTTTGTAGACTATAAAGATTCACACTTGTTTATTATATCACTCCCTGTTATAAAATATAAATATCCACACTTGTTCGCTACGTCAATCTTGACGTTAGTCTTTTTTGTAGACTATAAAGATTCACACTTGTTTATTATATCACTCTCTGTTATAAAATATAAATATCCACACTTGTTCGCTACGTCAATCTTGACGTTAGTCTTTCTTGTAGACTATAAAGATTCACACTTCTTTATTCTATCACTCCCTGTTATAAACCCTAAATATCCACACTTGTTCGTTACGTCAATCTTGACGTTAGTCTTTCTTGTAGACTATAAAGATTCACACTTTTTTTATTATATCACTCCCTGTTATAAAATATAAATATTCACACTTGTTCGCTACGTCAATCTTGATGTTAGTCTTTCTTGTAGACTATAAACATTCACACTTGTTTATTATATCACTCCCTGTTATAAAATATAAATATCCACACTTGTTCGTTACGTATATTGACGTTAGTCTTTCTTGTAGACTATAATGATTCACACTTGTTTATTATATCACTCCCTGTTATAAGCCATTAATATCCACACTTTGTTACGTCAGTCCTTCTTGTCGACAATAAGTATCAATACTTGTTTGCTATATCATCCATTTTTCAAACAGTTCTGTCGTTAACAAAATATTAGGTCGTCAAGAAATTAATGTCGCGTTTTGGAACACTTTCATTAACCACTTCCCCAAAAACGTGCATCACGTTTAATAGTTAAACAAACCGCCTAAACGTCAAGTTAGTGTAGCTTATATAAGTTTTATAAGTTTAGTATACTCTAATCCCTTATAATGATGACACACGACGAGACACATTCGGCATGTAATGCTGTTTGAATAGAAGAAGGGAAACAATCCCTCTGTTAGCCACAAAGAATATCAAAGAAGTTTATGGAAATGTTTTGAATATTCCTAATTGTCAACGTTCAGGTGACTTTAGCCTTAAAAACTATGATGGCAGGGGCCAACATGTTGGAATTGATATTGATGCTTGGTAGA
>NW_013669991.1:100809-101969 GCF_000517525.1 Limulus polyphemus
TCTAATAAAAAAGCAACATTAATTTCTTTATGACCTAATATAAATATTCATTCAGCTATTTTTAATGATAATTTCGATTTAAACTTAGAAGAGTGGTCCTTATTTATTAAATCATTGTCGTAGCAGTACAAAAATTACATTATGTTACTTGTTTGTCCATATGATATAATGTAATCGGTATCTATATTTTGAAGCGGCCTTCGTGATGGAGTACAAAATTACACTGGTACTTACTATATACTCCTCTGCCCACCCAGTGGCACAGCGGTATGTCTGCGGACTTACAACGCTAGAATCCTGGTTTCGATACCTGTGGTGGGCAGAGCACAGATGGCCCATTGTGTAGCTTTGTGCTTAATTACAAACAAACAATATACTCCTTTTGGTAAAATTTAAAGATAATTTATTCATTGAATTTGGGCTCGCGGTAGAAGAACAAATGACATGTTTATTACATTGGCCTTTGTGGCAAGATTTAAAGATTATTTATTTACAAGCAAAAGTACCCGTTTCCAGTGGCAGGAAGAGTTTAAGTTAATCTATCAATTTAAAGTATTTCATGGACTTTAAAAAGTTTAATTGTGTTGCACTCTTGGTTTCACTCAGAGCTAAAGCTCTGAGCTACTTATACCGCGAAAAATAATTGTTGAGAATTTCGATCATGCTAAGAGCCGATCAACAATAACATATGGTAAATCTACACTTTTATTCTTTAAATTTTGAAATTTGAATGACAGTGTGATTAATTCCTAACAACTTAGTGTAGAATATCCTGCTTGTGAAACAAAATTTCAGCATCAATATTAATCATACCTGTTCTCCCGTCATTTCAAAAGTGAATGTTGAACTTTGCCTGCGTGCGCAGCTTTTGAAACGCAGCGCGGGAAGCGGCCGCCGTAAAGAGGAGACAAGGCTAACGTACGGAAAGACAACACGGTTCGCAATATTCATAAGATTGATTGCGGTAGAATAAATGGCATTTTTTTTAGTTACTAAGGTCCTTATAGTAAGATTAATCTCTTTCTTTAACCGTTGGTCCAGAATGGCCAGGTGGTTAGGGCGCTCGAATCGCAATCTCAGGGTCCCCGTCACACCAAACATGCTCGCCCTTTCAGCCGTGGGGGCGTTATAATGTGACGGTCAATCCCACTTAACGTTGG
>NW_013669991.1:102856-108091 GCF_000517525.1 Limulus polyphemus
ACATACTGTAAGTTGATTGTGTTTATTGTTGCTTATACATATTGGAAAATAATTGTATTAATTGTTGCTTATACATACTGTAAGTTGATTGTGTTTATTGTTGCTTATACATATTGGAAAATAATTGTATTAATTGTTGCTTATACATACTGTAAGTTGATTGTGTTTATTGTTGCTTATACATATTGGAAAATAATTGTATTAATTGTTGCTTATACATACTGTAAGTTGATTGTGTTTATTGTTGCTTATACCTATTGGAAAATAATTGTATTAATTGTTGCTTATACATACTGTAAGTTGATTGTGTTTATTGTTGCTTATACATACAACATAGCAAAATGTGATAAAATCAGTTTCTAGTACACAAGACCAGCACACAACATATGATAAAATCAGTTTCTAGTACACAAGACCAACACACAACATAATCAACCACAAACATGTTTTGGCAACATTTAACATTAATAAATTTAAAGCATATACATAAGCAATATCCAACACATTCAAATTCCAGTGTAAATACAGGCAACACCCGACACTTTCAACTTCCAGTAGGTATAAGCAACAATAAACACAATCAACTTCCAGTATGTATAAGCAAAAATTAATACAATCATTTTCCAATATGTATAAGCAACAATAAACACAATCAACTTACAGTATGTATAAGCAACAATTAATACAATTATTTTCCAATATGTATAAGCAACAATAAACACAGTCAACTTACAGTATGTATAAGCAACAATTAATACAATTATTTTCCAAATTATATTGTGTGTTGGTCTTGTGTACTAGAAACTGATTTTATCATATGTTGTGTGTTGGTCTTGTGTACTAGAAACTGATTTTATCACATTTTGCTATGTTGATTATATTGTGTGTTGGTCTTGTGTACTAGAAACTGATTTTATCACATTTTGCTATGTTGATTATATTGTGTGTTGGTCTTCACACAATATAATCAACATAGCAAAATGTGATAAAATCAGTTTCTAGTACACAAGACCAAGGAAACTGATTTTATCACATTTTGCTATATTGATTATGTTTACATTTGTTTTGCTCACACTCACTGCTTTTCTGCAGTAAAAAAAAATAGAACAAGTTGGAAAAAACTTTTACTTCGACGATAAACAACAATATCGTCAACTTATCGACGTTTATTTATTTTCAGTTGTTTTTCAGATATCTTAGCAACAGAGAAACAGATGAGTAGGTGAATTATCGATGTATGTTTGTGTGTTTTGAACTTCTGCAGGTGCGTCACTGAAAGAGTTCAATGTGAACGTGCATATATTAACTTCCACATACATGAAATGGAACGAATCAGTACACAAAAGCTGCTATAACATTCCCAGTTAAACACACAATGTTAGGAGTTACCTCCCCCCTCTCATGCACCTGGTTGACGACTTCTAATAAAATCTGATATAAAAAGTTGTCAATTTTTCATGAGGAAAATAGACAGTGAAAACGCCAGACATTCTGTTGTCGATTGAAACACTGAGGAAATCAGCTCCACACCACTATATTTCCGGTGAGCAAGATCGGTTTCCATCAGTGGCGACCAAAAAATAAAAAAATAAAGGGTGAGAGAATAGTTACAATTCATATTTCCGTTGATCTACAAGTATTACACATATACACGTAAGTCCACCACGGCGATTATTTAACATAACTCTATGTGCATAACGCACAGGAAGCTTTACCTTACTGTACCACTTCCAGCTGTACATCTATCTATCTATTTACAAGCCTCTAACAAGGTCTACTTTCAGTTCTTCGGGAAAAGACATATATAACATTAAAACGTTTGCACGCACATC
Source organism: Limulus polyphemus (assembly GCF_000517525.1). Taxonomy (NCBI): domain Eukaryota; kingdom Metazoa; phylum Arthropoda; class Merostomata; order Xiphosura; family Limulidae; genus Limulus; species Limulus polyphemus. The sequence goes on from NW_013669991.1 coordinate 104,689, forward strand.
GTTAGATGCGGAAGATAACAGATGAAAGATAGAAAGAAAACTTAATAGAGATGAAAGAGTATTTAATATATAACTATGATTGTCCACAAATTAAACTCATCTAATTACAAGAAAAATCTGAACACGAGCACGCAGTCTCTTTAACCAGTTCATTTGCATTTTTATTGCTCTTATTGTTCTGCTCAAAGACCATTATAGAATAGTAGTTTGGAAAGAGAGTAAGTCAGAGCTGGTATGCGTGACATGCTGTTTTTGTAAAACCATTCACACACACGTATTTCGTTCCAAGCATGCTGCTTGTTATACAACAACTAATACTACAGTAGACAATGTTGTATTAAATACCATAATGTTTTTAGACTCGAATGGAATTTGGAAAAACAAAAGCAAGAGATTTTGAATGTCAGTGTATCAGTTTTATATCTTTGTCGAATTTCTGAATATTAGTAACTTTAATTTTTTGTGTGACACAAAACGTGATTTTTATCGTATATCATTTCATCATAGTTGATTTGTATAGTCGTTTGAACATCTAATTGAGGGGTAACAAGTGGATAGATTGATAGACAGATTAGTCAACTAGTCCATTACTTCATATAATCAAGCTTGTAATCTGTCTATCAATCTATCCACTTGTTACCCCTCAATCAACTAGTCCATTACTTCATATAATCAAGCTTGTAATCGGTTTATCAATCTACTTATTTTTTAACCAGATCATTTTTTCAGGTAATCAACATTCTTGGCGATAGGGTAAGTCGGTGATTTTCAAAAGTCTGAGGCTCTCCTCGCTGGGCAGCTACAAGGACTTATAATTGACATAAAACACAAACGCTTTCTCGTATGATGGCCACGTAAGCAAAAGACAAAATGAAATATTTTCGATTGTAAAAGGTAATTCGCTTGTCAGAATAAGAATACAGTTCTGGCTCCTACTTTCCATTACTTGAGTGGCTTACTCACTTGTCTAGAATGCTACATCACTCAAGTAATGGAGAATAGGAGACATAACTGTATTCCTTACTCGCTAGTCTAGAATGCTACATCATTCAAATAATGGAGAATAGGAGATATAACTGTATTCCTTACTCGCTAGTCTAGAATGCTACATCACTCAAGTAATGGAGAGTCGGGGCCAGAACTGTATTCCTTACTTACTGGCCTGGAACACTACACCACTCAAGTAACGGAGAGTAGGGGCCAGAACTGTATTCCTTACTCAATAGTCTATAACACTACAAATACAGTTAGGTCTCCTGTTCTCCATTACTTGAGTGGTGTAGTGTTCCAGACTAGCGAGTAAGGAATACAGTTATGTCTCCTATTCCCCATCACTTGAATGGTGTGGTATTCCAGGCTAGTGATTACTCACTAAGGTTTTTCGTTAATAATAAATTTGAAGTTGAGTTACACGTTAAGAGTATATCATATTACGAGGAGACGCTGTTGTACTGGGGAGAAAATGAGGACTGGGAGGGCTCTGAAGAACGTTCGAGAACCATTGGTATAAATAGCAGGTGTAAACTTTAAGAATAAGACAATTGAGCTCCAGTAAAACATTCCTAGTCTCCCATTCCTGTAGAAATACACAGCAAAGCTATACTGTAAAGCATCTGAGATTACTTCCCAGAAGTTCAGGTGTAGTTTCTGGTTATGGTTTGTTTCTAATTAAGCACAAAGCTACACAATGGGCTGCCTGTGCTCTGCCCACCACGGTTATCGAAAACCGGTTTTTAGCGTTGTAAGTCCGCAGACATACCGCTGTGCCACTGAGGGGCAATCGCCATTTACAACTTATAACAATTAAAGTTACTGTAACTGTTTTTTTATTTTTTATAATTTGCCATTATATTGTACCAGTATAAAAATTCATTGTCCTTAAAGAACGTTATAGATTTTATTGTTCTAAGTCTGTAAACTTACTTCTGATCCACCAGGGGACCGTTAGTTTGTTTGTTTTGAAGTTAAGCACAAAGCTGCAACACAATGGGCTATCTGTGCTCTGCCCACCACGGGTATCGAAACCAGGTTTTTAGCGTTGTAAGTCCACAGACATACCGCTATGCCACTGGGGGCTCTGGTTATGGTATTTGTTGATCTTTATTATTCCTTTATTTCCGATTATGCTGTAAACAATGTTTCTAATGCAGATCTGAATAGTCACTACGTTGCTAATGATAATTACAGTGGTAAAACTAAGTACCAACTTGTGATAAGTCATTTAGACTCTCACTTTTAAAGCTTAGTTTAAGCTATAACAAATCTTTATCGAATTCTCCAAATTCCTTGTAACTATACTTTAATAATTTGGTTTATTTAAAAGAATGTTTAAACTAAATGTCAATTTTATCATTAGTTAAATCTTATCTGGTGTTGTTTGACCTGAAATGTTATCCTACATTATCGTCATATACGTCTGATACGTCGTTTTATGTTATATATGTCTGTGTTTATATGAAACAACGTTCTGTGTAGCAAAATTATAAAACATTCTTGCTCAGCAATTTAACTTTTTCTTATACTATATACTTACAAAACATTTTCCTAATCTCTACGTCTGAAATGCTGTTTTATGTTATCTACTATATTAAATTGTCCTGCACGACCCTTAGTAACCACAGCTATTAGATAAGAAATACGAGTAGGATTAACTCAATTCGCCACGCGGTGTTGTGAAAATGGGATTATTTTATAGTCAAAGAATGAATGGGTACAATTATGTGCACGACTGAGTGTATAACCCCAAATAATATAAAGAATTAGAACACATTGTAAGAACACATATTACTTGCAATAAAGTTTGAGTACGCACATGCTAAAGGATGGAAATTACGAACAGGAGAAGTTGGTCAGAGCTACTGCACAGTGTTTTCAAGATCTACGTCGTGTTTAACCGAAACATCCTGCAAAACGTATTTCATTACACTCGCTACACCGCAAACTGATCTTCGTGATACTCAATAACAAAAAACAACTACTTTTTTACATATATCATTAGCTTCTTGTCGACTTTAATCAACTCATCAAGTGCTGTAAGAGAAACAGACCTTCGTGAACGAAACTGTAAACAATGTTTGATGTTCTAAGTACGTAAGCCCAGTTTTATGAGAGAAACAGAGTAAAAACCATGCGTTTATTGGAAGCTTATGTCATCGTGAAAAAAAATATATATTAGTTTTCTCTTCGGGTATATCATTTTACATTAGTATTACAGCAACGAAGTATACAATGGTATACTGTCCCATAGGAGTCACTTAAGACTGATAATGTTAAATGTTAAAAGACTGTGGGAGAGTATTTCCTAGCAGTGAGTTTAGCTTTATGTGGGAAGTTTGTTTTTGAATTTCGCGCAAAGCTACACGAGGGTTATCTGCGCTAGCCGTCCCTAATTTAGCAGTGTAAG
>NW_013669991.1:109052-111726 GCF_000517525.1 Limulus polyphemus
ACGGCTGAAAGGGCGAACATGTTTGGTGTGACGGGGATTCGAACCCGCGACCTTCAGATTGCGAGTCGAGTGCCTTAACCACCTGGCCATGCCGGACCATTTCTAGGTGGTTAAGGCAAGTGTTATTAACGCCCAAAGAGACCCAATACTTTTTAATTTTATATATTTTCTATTGTTTCTATCTTTCCTGTATTTTTGCTAAAGCTTCATATAATCCTTATGTTTCATGGGGATCTATAGAAATATATAAATGCACGATTTGTAAACACGTGAATTTCTGTTGCTTGAGTGAACTGCTTTGTCACTATTATTACACAGTATCTAAAACAAATCAAATATAATAACTACTCTTAACCATAAGTTACCATTAGTGCAACAGTTCGTGAAGAGCATAGATTAGGTTGAATGTATGTCTAATTTATTTATGATACTGAGCTGCTTGCTGTTTAATCCCTTTCTAAGGAATGACTCCATAGAACGTCTATTCTTATACTTGATTCCAAATGATGATATTGCCAGCCGTATAAACTTTCCATTATTATCCATATGTTTGTTCCAAAATACTATTTGAGTTCTGTCATTTAACACAGGAAATAATAATTACAGTGGTTCTAGGTAAATTGTAGTCCTAAAATTCACTTAACACAGAAATTACCAAGTACAGTAGTCCTAGGTAAGTTGACGTCCTAAAAATCATTTAAATGGAAAGTATTAGTAATAATTAATTGAAGCACATAGGTTTCACACTACTACAGAAAATGATTCACTAATGTTAAGTGTACCTCACTAGTTCACACTAGTACAGAAAATGATTCACTAATGCTAAGTGTACTTCACTAGTTCACACTAGTACAGAAAATGATTCACTAATGTTAAGTGTACTTCATTAATTCACACCAGTACAGAAAATGATTCACTAATGCTAAGTGTACTTCACTAGTTCACACTAGTACAGAAAATGATTCACTAATGTTAAGTGTACTTCACTAGTTCACACTAGTACAGAAAATGATTCACTAATGTTAAGTGTACTTCAATAGTTCACACTAGTACAGAAAATGATTCACTAATGTGAAGTGTACTTCACTAGTTTATCAAGATCAACTAAGTTTCTCCTGCTATTTTTTTTACCATTGTAGATAAGTCATTTTCTATACCACTAAGTAATTTATCTGGATATTTTTAATAAATAGACATACCTATACATGCATATTCACACACACGTACACACACATATATGGTGCTTGTTTATAACTTTGAAAAATCGAAGATATCAAGCAGGATTAGAAAAGAAAAGTGTTGGTTTAGTTTGCACGCCATGCTAATAATCAATATCACATAATTAGTTGTAAGAAGCTCATTTTAGAAAATAACAAGCTGGATAATAAATAACTAGTAAATCCTCTTATAACCTTAATTATATAACATTGATCAAACACAGATTCTACCACTGTTTTTTTTTTGTTTTAGATTTTCAGCCGGTATCCTTCTCCATTATTCCTAAACAGTCTCCCACAGATTTCGTGGATTAGTCGACCTCCCATGCGGAACAGTTCTTCCACTTGTTTTCAATTGAATAACATCAAAACTTTGTACTTAACATTTCACAATTTTAGAATTATCAGATATTTCCTTCATCTCTTAATGCTTTTTATTAAGTAGAGTAGAATGCATTGGATTACCGAAATGTAAATTAAATGTCATCCAAATGGATATTGCAAGAGGAACCAGGATGTTGTGAAACTATTCTTTCTTCAAAATACCATCATTCTTGACAGTATTTTCCACTTCTGACAACAAGAGGCAAACATCTTATAGTCACGTGTCCTAACAAAAACTCTTCTAGAACTTATAGAACGCTCGGTCTTTGTTTCAGACCAGTATATATATTTTCCCATTCGTTCATCCAACTTTTGTGACCCTTTGCAAAATTTAAATGCTTGACCATAGGCCTTTTTGGCTGCAACTTTTATCTTATAACTACTTTCGAACATTTCAGTTGCTGTTTCCAACTTTTCGTGAAATTCTCCGAATGAAATTATCTTCCCACGAAGACATTGTTACTAAATTATTTATGTAAATACGCACAATTATTAGGCTTTAATCACCTAGTTTTTGTAAAGCGGAAAACAATAAGTTCTTTAAAGCCTTCTAAACACTTAAGATTCTCACAATATACCGATGAATGTTATTATAATCATATAAAGTAATAAACTATGCTAGTTTTCGCTGCTTAACTCAAGTTATTTTTCTTAATTTTATCAGTTTTACTCATGTTGAAGCTTGCAAAGTTTTTGGATCATGTTGATATTTTACTGATTATTTATTGCAATTAACACTATTGAAACAAGAGTGTCGTTGATTTAAAACAAATATGAAAAACTAAGTGTCATTATGAAAACATTTATCACCGAAATAACTCCACTTACACTTAAGGTGTTTAGTTATGTCTCAGTGCTGTTTGTGAAGCGAATAAACGTTTTTATTCTATGTACAAGCTAATATGTGGGTATAACACAGAGAGAGATCGTTAATGTTTTCACGCCGACATTAGTCTTCGTTTTGACTGAATGTTTGTTTGTTTGTTTTGAATTTCGCGCAAAGCTACACGAGGGCTATCTGCGCTAGCCGTCCCTAATTTAGCAGTGTAAGACTAGAGGGAAGGCAGCTAGTC
>NW_013669991.1:112371-114900 GCF_000517525.1 Limulus polyphemus
AATAGTGGGATTGACCGTCACATTATAACGCCCCCACGGCTGAAAAGGCGAGCATGTTTGGTGTGACGCGGATTCGAACCCGCGACCCGCAGATTGTGAGTCGAGCGCCTTAACCACCTGGCCATGCCGAGCCCTTGACTGAATGACACAAGGTTTATGATTCTTATTGGGTATAGTGTTGTTACTTTGCTATCAAGGCCAGAGTTATAGGTAAAGTCAAAAACTTACTTATGCAGTACGATGAATATACATAGATTTATTTTTTTGGCTCACCCTGACAATAGACAAATACTTCCTATCGGTTTTGCACTGACCTACTATAGTGGCGATTTCTTGTCGACATAATTTATAAGTTATAAATCTAAATGTCAGGATTTATTGTTTTAGTGAAATTTCAAACATTGATATATAAGATTTTTTCATTTAGATTGTGGCGACGGTATCACGTATAGTATAGCTTATCTAAACAACATCGACAAATATCGAATCATGCCTCTATATATGTAATACAATCAAACATTTACTTCCTGTCATTTAAGGGGGATGTTTATTCTTAAAACCCAGATGTGAGCTTTCTAATGAGGAAGGTAAAGAGATGGACCCAAGACTGAAAAACATTTTGAGATGCTCTTTTATAACTCCATGCATAGTTTTGGAGTTAATGACCACTTCACAGGTGTTAATAAGTTTCCCAATTATAGTTTTGGGGTTAATGACCACTTCACAGGTGTTAATAAGTTTCCCAATTATAGTTTTGGGGTTAATGACCACTTCACAGGTGTTAATAAGTTTCCCAATTATAGTTTTGGGGTTAATGACCACTTCACAGGTGTTAATAAGTTTCCCAATTATTCCATTGGGTTGGCTCTCGTGATTTTTATTCACTCTTGAAATTTGTAGTGGGATTTGATTCGGGGGGAAACTATTCAATCATAGAGCCAGTGTGTAAGTTTTGTTCTGAACGGTTTTTCTTTATTCAGAAAAGGTGCAACGAGATTCAATTCAAGGAAGCTCTACACTTTTAAACTGTGCGAATGAGATTTTAGTTGGTTGTGAGGGGGGAGGGAGGTTTTTACACCTAAGTGTCTTATTGAAAATTTCAGTTGAGTTGAGATGTTTGGGTGAAATTTAAGCCATGGGAGGTCATTTGCTCCTGAAGTTTGAGAACAAACTGCGTAGATCATGAAATGTATTTTGTTTAAGAATGTTCGTATCTAAGGCATCACAGTATTCCTTTACTATAAACAAACTCACTGCATTTCTTGACTTTTAATAGAAACAAAGTAAACTAGAAAATGGGTAAAATAACAGAGACAGGTATGTATGTTAGCTCAGTATAGCTGGTATGAGAGATTTTAACTCTACACTTTTAAGCCAATCCCTAACACGCGAGTGCACACGTTTTCTTCTTCTTTTTACCACGTAATAACTCAGAAACGACTGCTACACGTGGTTGTACAATATAGTTAAGAAAGCAGTTGCAGTTGTGTTTCATGTTATTGTAGAGAAGGTGGTTTTCATTTGAAGCAGATGTTTCTGACAAGTGGCCATAGCATTCAAATTCATTTTAATGATCTGTAGCAGTAATACTTTATTACGACGATCACATTAGTAAAAGACACGCAAAGATTTTTTTCTGTGGTGTCACTTACAGCGTAGATCTTTGGAAAATTGGCAATGATTTAAATGTTCATAACGTTTCAGGCATAGTTTGTTCTCAGACTTCTACAGTGATAAGTGATTAAAAAACAAATTCTCTGACAATGGATATATATAATAACCTTATTATTTAAGTGATGTACTACTGATTTTTCTACTGTTACTTAGATCCATGTTGTGAGCTCTAGCAAATCCTGTGTGATTTGATGTGCTATTTACCAAGTGCTTTTTGATGGCATAGACATTAGCCAAATTTCTACAGGGAATCTCAGGTGAAATACATCAAGTTGATTAAGTCCAGACAACACCCTTCTAGTGATTTGAGATTAAAAAGATCCTTCGGATAAATCATGATTCCCTGTACACATTTCAGCTTCGGGCATTCTGAGATGTGTGTGTGTATCTATTTAATAATGTTCATTAAAATCAGTAGAACTTCTTAACGGCAATAATTTGGGGGGGTCATAAATGTTAACGTTGAAACACTGTCATTCCCCAAGGAGAAAAAGTTTTCATTTTAACTGTCTCATTGATTAATTGTTTCTATATAACTTAATATTAGCTTACTTTCCGCTCTTGGCGTTGTACACCTTAGAAAAACTGTAATATATCAAATCAATACAGATCGTCAAGCTGTAGATGCTATGATTAAAAATTCAGAATAGTTAATGTTATTAAATAAGGGGGTAATATTTTATGCTTCCAAATAATGATATCTTCCGTGTATACATGAACAACGGACCATAAGTGTGTTACTTAAAAATTTAAATTTTCGTTTATTATAAAAAAAACAATAATAAATACAATGAGAACTCAGATTAATAACTTAGGTATGAGCGTTTTTTTTTTGGGGGGGGGGGTAGGGAGGAG
>NW_013669991.1:115743-116791 GCF_000517525.1 Limulus polyphemus
ATGAAATTTTATGAATTACGAAAAATAAGTGATAATTACAAATAAAGGATGTTGTAATAACAATTCAGCTAAACTATTTTGCATTAATACAATTTCTTTTTATCTGCATCCATGCCTTTTACATCAAACAAAAACACAACTGAGAGTGCAAACATATGAAATGTACCTAAAAGCTTGTTTGTTTGTAATTAAGCTACACAAAGATACGCAATGGGCTATCAGTGCTCTGCCCACCACGGGTATCGAAACCCGGATTCTAGCGTTGTACGTCCGCAGACATACCGCTGTGCCACTGGGGGGTCTCCTAAGAGCTAAATAGATGAGTAAATGGTCTCTACTGACGTACAACGTTGTAAAAAAGGATGCCTACTGCTTAATAAAAATGTGAAATGGACAACAAACAAATCAGCGGGTACCAACACAGTGACGTTTCATATTTTTTTGTTTTTTAAATTCTCGAAAAGCTACACGAGGGCTATCTGCGATAGCCGTCCCTAATTTAGCAGTGTAAGACTAGAGGGAAGGCAGCTAGTCATCACCACCCACCGCACAACTCTTGGGCTACTCTTTTACCAACGAATAGTTGGATTGACCGTCACATTATAACGTCCCCACGGCTAAAATGGGGTGAGCATGTTTGGTGTGACAGGGATTCGAACCCGCGACCTGCAGACTGCGAGTGGAGCGCCCTAACCACCTGGCCATGCCGGGTCACATTTCATCTTACTTTAAATATAGATTGGCAGTTCATTCACTCGGACAGTGGGTACCATTGAGTTAAAAAGCCTATCCATCTTAGAAGTACGTTATCTAATAACTTACACAGGTCGCAAATGTTGTCTAGTACGGCTTGGCAAGTTGCCGACAGCCGAGAAAAATCCCATGTTTCTTGTGATGGAGTAATTTGATCATTCAGTTGTTGATATAATTGAATTAATAAGATACATGTCCATGCTAGGTATGTAGCAGTAAGTGTAATTATATTTTGGCATTCATATATATTTTTTAAACCGAATACTGAGTTGGCATTAGTCGGGCCAGTTGCCCA
>NW_013669992.1:0-7189 GCF_000517525.1 Limulus polyphemus
ACAGTTAAGGCCTAAAGCACAGGACAATAAATAGTTTAAATACACAAATGACAGTCAAGACCAAAAATGCAGGGCAATATATATATATATACTTTAGACAAATACAACTGACAGTTAAAACCTAAAGTACAGGGCAATAGATACAAGTTAACCCTATGGTATTAATAACTAATGAAAACAACCAACGGTGTATTTCTGTATAAAGGTATTAAAAGAAGTATATTTAGAAGGACAAAGATTTTGTATTTATTTATGTAGATCATAGACAGGACATTAACAAATTAATCAGGAGCTTTAATATACCACAAAACGTCTATTAGAGGTAAAAGGTTTTCTTGTAGCTTTGAAATGAATGACGTTGTAGAAAACAGGCACTTAATTTTCAAAGCATCTTTTTAAAGTTTTGTTCTTCTTTTATATTTTAAACGTTTATCTGTACTGGAGTTCAAAAGATAGACATGGATGCTGCAATCCCTTAATTACTGCTTACTAAGATTTGTTGAAAAATTTAAAATACTGTATCTAAACTTCAGACTGTATCTTAACAATAAAACAGGACATTGTAAACTACGAAGAAGGAAACATCTAAAAATACAGAGAACAATGGTTTTCAAATTGTCCACCTTTATCCTACTTAACCAATACTTTTTCTGTACCACCAGGAAATATACCACAAAATGACTTGTATGAATTAGTGAATAGTTATAAATATTTTGTATTACTAGCTATAAAAGGCTTATTCCCTTTTTCATCTGTCGAGAAGCTTTCACGCTCCTCTTTTGGTAATGCTCAACAATATACATTGTCGCTTAGCAACAAAACTATCACCTGATTGTTCTTAGGACAACTATGGTGTTTATGTTGAATGCTCAATATTCATGTTGACTTGTTAGAAAGGTCTGTTTTTTATTCTTTATTTTTTGATAACTTCGGTGATATAAAAGCAAAATAGTTTAATTCAGAAGTTTTATGACATTGAGTTGTAGCCATAAGCAAAATATAATTTACCAAACAGTTTTTCAGCTGAGCCTTACATTACGTTTATGTATTAGCCCTAATGCTTAAATTAAAATACAAATAGGCCTACAATTACTAACGTTATAGAATAAGTGTTTAAAAGGTTTTAAGTAGTGGATAAATGTCAACTAATAAATGTTCCTTTGGTATTTTAACACATATATTACCTACTTGGTCTTAAAACATAAAGAAAAATAAACGTTTATTGCTACCAAATATCTTTTACCCTTTGTACAGTCGAAAGAGTTAAAAAATTTTGGCGGACTATGTTTTGTACTTCCTGACCTAGAATACAGTGAAAAGGCCCAAGAGTGCTATTTAAGTCTCTTTCAGAGTACACACGTACTTTTGTTCACGATAACTGTATGTCTGCGGACTTGCAATGCTAGAAACCGGGTTTCGATACTCCTGGCGTAGCTTTGTGCTTAACTTCAAACAAACAAATTATTTCGAGACTGATGAAATAAGTGAAGAGTGGGTGTATTTTGGAGTTACAGACAAATTTGTTTTAGTTAAATTACAAAATCTTCATTAATCATTCAACAGTGGTTTCCCGTCATTATTGACTGGGTTTTATACTGGTTGTTTGAAAAATTGAAAGAAATGATATTCATATCTTACTTACTAAATAACTTACTTACTTTTCACTTACTAAAAATTACAACTTTAATCCACATAATCCTACTTCACATTTACATTATGTTATTTTTAAATTATCGTGTTATTATGAACAAATCCAGTAGATATGGACGCATTATTTCTTCATTGTTTATTACGACACTGAAGCAGTTGTAAAATAATGGGCAACAATAACTTATTAAGTACTATATTAAGTACTGTTTTTTATTAAGTCAAGTGCAAGCTGAAACGTGTAATACTCACTCGTATAAAGTATTTGTATTTCTACATTCCATCTGAAAATGAAACTGGCCATGTTTTAACAGATGAACAAAGGCTTAGCTTCCTACGGTTTTTCCTAATTGTTATACACTTTTCTATTTATTATGAAAATGACTTGAGATATATTATTATATTATTTATAAGTAATATATTCCACAAGTATTACGTCCAGTTAAAAAATAAGTTAAATTATATTTAAAACATGTCAGTTGTGGCTGGAGATATTACAGCTACTAAGTAGACACATTTCCATTATCATATAGGTAAAACGTTATTCCGATTATTGAGAGGTTAGCTAACCCTCAGTAAGTCAAGTGGAGTTTAATCAAACTTTAAATATAGAACTGAACGCTGTTCTTTCTGACATATTTATTCGTCGTTTCAACTTCGCTCAAAAAAGTAAAATCAATCTTTTAAATTTACGCGGCTCCAAATCCTGTAATTTCTACGGATCACATTACAGCTGTGATGACGTGACCTCAAGACCAGCAAAATCCAGTAAATCTCTATTCAGTAAAACATTTTCGGGTTTCTTTATTTTCTAAATACAGTGTTTAAATCTCTGATAATATATTACATGACCCCAAGAAAGGTTCAGCGAGTAAAAATATATAAATCGTTGGTTGTCCTGCCGATTACGTTATAAATAATAGTGAAAACGGTAAAAAAAACATCAGATCTGGAAAAACGGGATTTATTAGAACCAGGCCTGGCATATGGCCAGGTGGTTATAGCGCTCGAGTCGCAATCTGAGGGTTGCGGGTTCGAATCCCCGTCCCGCCAAACATGCTCGCCCTTTCAGCCGTGGGCGCGTTATAATGTGACGTTCAGTCCCACTATTCGTTGGTAAAAGAGTAGCCCAAGAGTTGGCGGTGGGTGGTGATGACTAGCTGCCTTCCGTCTAGTCTTACACTGCTAAATTAGGGACGGCTAGCGCAGATAGCCCTCGTGTAGCTTTGCGCGAAATTCAAAACAAACAAACAAACAAATTATTAGAACCTTTAAAGTTGCAATTTTCTTTTTACCAGCAATCGATGGCCACGCCTCGATACTGTAAGATGCCAATCAAGTACGAATGACACGTCACTTGAATATCATGTGACGTCAAGAGTAACATCACATGGTATCATACCATTTGATCTGAAAATCCTGGGAAGACTTTCTATGGAGTTAGTGAGGGTAGTTTTCTCTATAGCTTATAATTGATCTTGGGGGCAAGTTGTTGATCTACCAAATAAAGAACGACATATTTAAGAGCCTATTGGGTATGTCACACCAAAGTGTAAAAAAAAAAATATTACAACTATGTGCCGCCAAGTGAGCAAATATTTCCAGTATGTGAACGAGATTATATACCTGATAACATCTCAGTTAAGCCCGTTGAATTACTGAGAGAGTTGTGTCATTTATCAGTTTTTCCACTCTTTAACCTTCTCTCCCCCCTCTCTCCCTAATGAAAACATTATCTCTCTTTTATGTTATTTTTTAATGACTGATCATTGACAACTTCTCAGTAATAAAGCTTTGCCATATAAAAGTCGAACGTTATTCAAACCTAAGCTTAAAAGTCGAACGTTATTCAAACCTAAGCTTAAAAGTCGAACGTTATTCAAACCTAAACTTAAAAGTCGAACGTTATTCAAACCTAAACTTAAAAGTCGAACGTTATTCAAACCTAAGCTTAAAAGTCTAACGGTGGCGGATATTTATCTTAAGTTTCTTATTGCTCTTTTTCATCTGGTTAGGGCGTTTGACTCGCAATCTGCGGATCGCGCGAGAGCTTTATAAGATGAGACAAACCTACTATTTGCTGGAAAAGAGTGTCTTAAGAGTCGGTAGTTGGTGATGTTGACTGGCTGCCTTCTCTTTAATCTATCACTATAAATTTAAGAACGGTTAGCGCAGATAGCCCTCGAGTGACTTTCAACAAACAAACAAACTTAATGCACTCAAAACATATATTTTAGTCTTTTAAAATAACCAATGTATTCGTATAGTTTTAACTGAGAAAGCTAAAGTTCGTGTTTAGGTAAATTCTCCGAAGGAGATTAGTATTCGAAGAAGTATTCATTTGTGTTTTTCTTTCGAATGATCGCCTGCGATACCGTTTTCACTGCTTTATTACGGTAAAAAAAAAAAGGGCAGAGCATCGTACTTAATCACACATTGCAAGAAGGTAAATTGCGGATTCTTTTTTGTTGAATAAACTAAGATAAATTTCTATATTGTTTTAAGAAATACTGAAACTATTTCTGGAAGGGAAACTAAGAAAACTTCCTGTCATTTTCACTCGGAATTATTAATGAGTTTCAATAGGTGATAAGGAGTGAATCTGCTTTATTCATTTCTCATCCTCACTGTAGTAATAGCAAACATAATTAAATGGCTGAGTTCACAGTGTAATACGGTAGTAATAAAGGAAGCTCTTTGTATAAACAATCTATCATAGTGGGTGTGTCGACATTTTGGCGGACTCACCGCTGATAGAGGATGCTTAAATTATTCACCTGCGACTAGCCCTTATAATAGGCACAGGTGGTATATATGAGAGTAAAATCGTTTCGGTATACATATAATCTAGTAAATGGAGACAAAACGATCTGATATGATGAAATGGTGGCCAAGGGTATAAACGAAATTAATCACAATAATATTTCTCTCATTACTTAGCTCGAGACTTTGGATACTTAGAAAATCGAAGTCCATCAATATTTGAAGTTTAATAAAGTAGCCCCTCTCGAACCGAGCTAAGAAAAGCAAAATCGACTAATTATTAAGCCTAATTATAAATACGTTACAGATTAATTACACGATAATTAAAATCCGTCGATATCAGATGGATGTTGAAGCTCAAATTGAATTTGATTTAATTGGTATTTTGAAACATACCACTCGAGCTATTTTTACTAACTGTAAAACAGCAACTTATAATGTAATGAGATGACTCAACTGTAAAAACTCAGGTTATTTTTACTAACTGTAAAACAGCAACTTATAATGTAATGAGATGACTCAACTGTAAAAATGTCACGAAGAATAATTAATAGGATTTTTTATTTTGTATGTTTGGAATGTAGCTTAACAAAAATGACCAGTGAGTCCCAGCTGTAATGTAGACAATATGTCCATCAGTTCAGGATAAAAATCTTCTATTGACAGTGACAGTCCGAAGTGTCTCATGTAAACTTGAGTGCAAGGTTTCTCGAAAAAAAAAAAAATTCCCGCGTGGAAAACAGACACATATTTCATGGGTTTCAATAAACGTCTGAACGAATTCTAATAGACATACAAAGGATAGGTGTAGTAAAGTAAAGTCTAGATATTTTCTCTCTAGTCTAACTTGTGTTAATATAAGGTGTCGCAGTGTTTTCTTTTGTAATAACAAGGATTTTAAAAATATGAAGCATATATTATATATATTTCTGACTTAGAAATGTATATACTTAGTTTTAAACTTTTCAAACACAGCTACTCAGTGAGTTATTTGCGCATAGTCATTCTTCATTTTCAACTGATAGACCAGACTCACCAGAGTAAAGGCAGTAACTTTTTGAGCTACTTTTGTCCGACTGAATAGTATGATTTGACCCTCATTGTTATAGTACGCCCACGTCCCCAAAGTACGGATCGCGTTGTTGCGACAATGCAATGCGAATCATGAACCCTGAGGATTGACGGTCCAAGTACGCTAAATGTTAGGCCACGCCCGACCAAAACTTATGAGAACGAAGTTTCTAATGCAGATCACGAGTGGTGTAATTGTCGTGGTTATACGTAGTTCAATGACCCTATTGTAGTCATACTAGAGTGTATAACGTATTGTTAGTAGGCTTAAGTAAAACACCTTATCCTCATGAAGGCCGAATCATTAACGAAATGTGCACAGTTACTGTGTCTCCTGATAGAAAAAGCTGCTTGTCATTTACGATAAAATTTAGACTAGAAGTTACTTGTCAAAAACCTAAACAACAAAACTAAATTATCCAGTTATTATGAGTATTACATGCTTGTGAAATAATCAACTAATTACGAAATCCTAATTAAAATTACAAAATGTTGTTAACTTGATATCGTTAGTTTATAGCAATAGAGAATAAGAATCAGAGTATTTCTGTCTGATAATAAATTATTTTAATGTGGGAGTAAAACTGCTCAATCAGAGTATTTCTGTCTGATAATAAATTATTTTAATGTGTGAGTAAAACTGCTCAATCAGAGTATTTCTGTCTGATAATAAATTATTTTAATGTGTGAGTAAAACTGCTCATTCAGAGTATTTCTGTCTGATAATACACTATATTAATGTGTGAGCAAAAGTACTCAATCAGAGGATTTCTGTCTGATAATAAATTATTTTAATGTGTGAGTAAAACTGCTCAATCAGAGTATTTCTGTCTGATAATAAATTATTTTAATGTGTGAGTAAAACTGCTCAATCAGAGTATTTCTGTCTGATAATAAATTATTTTAATTTGTGAGTAAACGTACTCATTTATATATTAAGTTGTAAGTTTCGTGTATAGTACCATCAGTCGTACTTCTACTATAACAAACAGTCTGTTTCCATTGTTATACAGCCGAGGTTTGTCTAGTGCAGACTATAGATCTGCGGATCCCAGATTCGCGTCCCATTACGGTGTAAAAAGTCGCAAGACCACACTTGGGTGCGTTATTGAGAGTAATAATCGTGTTTTTCTGGTCTATCAAACTAAAATTAGGGTTAGTACAGACAATCCTTGAATAGTTTAGCGTGAACATCTGAAAGACAAACAAAATCCTTATTGTACAAGTAAAAAAAAACTTCTCAAAAATGGAAGTAAATATAGGGATGGCTGATATCAATCCTCCCAAACGAATGCACACAAGATAATATGGATGACATTTGATTCATCCCTACATAATAACACAGGTACACGGTGTAGTAGAATGTTAACATAAAAAATAGGATAAATTAAATAAAATTGTGATTGGATAGTTAAGTATATATATTGCTATATGTTAATTCGTACCTGTGCTATTATGTAGGGATGATGCAACTGCCATCCTTACTATCTTGTTTGGATTGTTTTTGAAGGATTGATTTTCGCCATCCCTACATTTACTTCCCTTTTGTAAAAAAGTTTTTCTTTACTTGTTTGCTTGCTTTTTTTTAATGCAGTGTTTCAGTAGACATACCAGTATTGTATTTAATACCAAGTTTTATGTACAATGAGGTTCCAACTGTAATATTTATTGTTTATCTATTATTGGCTGGTAATTCCTGTTTCACCCA
>NW_013669992.1:7912-12572 GCF_000517525.1 Limulus polyphemus
GGGTATTTGTTAATTAAATATGTACATAACATTAGGAATGTCTGTGGAAATAACGATCAAAGACATATAGAGATGTGCTTGGGTATTTGTTAATTAAATATGTACATAACATTAGGAATGTCTGTGGAAATAACGATCAAAGACATATAGAGATGTGCTTGGGTATTTGTTAATTAAATATGTACATAACATTAGGAATGTCTGTGGAAATAACGATCAAAGACATATAGAGATGTGCTTGGGTATTTGTTAATTGTGGGAAACTATTAAAACAAAACCCTTTTAATGTATCGAAAATTAAAGAAAAAATTAATTAAAGACTCGCAATATAGACACTGTTTTAAGAGCTACCATCCCCCGATGGGACAGCGTTAAGTTTGTGGACTTACAAGGCTAAAATTTGGGATTATATTCCTCGTGGTGAACACAGCAGATAGTCCAATGTGGCTATGCTCTTAAACAACCAATCAGCAGTACCTATTAGTTTCTAACCATCATCAATATTTTTAAAAAGTTACAAGTTTTCTGGCATAGCTTTTAAAATTCAGTATTTTTTCATTCATTTTGTTTTAATCCTATTTCACATTGTACAAAAAAAAGGGGATTAAGTTGAAATTCTGGCTCAAATTAATTAACTTAATTATTACCCCAAAAGTAAAGCTATATCTAAATCTTAACTTATCAACGTTGAGTCATTTGTATTTATTTTATATAATCATTATTATCTATTTAAAATTTTATTAAAATTCATACAAATAATAAAATAATGGTGTTTTGTACAGATTAACATTAAGCCTAAAAATGTTCACTTACGTAATGTTAAAGTAAGCTACGAAATTGCACATGTATATGTATAAACATGCAACATAGTTGTTACTCACGATTCTAAATAGTTGTTAGTATTTCAATCAGTTTCATTTTAATTTGTACCTCTCGAGTGTTATATGAGTATCGTGAATTTTGGAACAGTTATGAAAGAATTATTTTCCTGCCAGGAGCTCCCTCTGGCGAAAATAATGTGTGGCAACAAAAAGGTTGCACCCTTTAACGATTCCTTTGGATCATGCGAAGTTTGGAATATCAAATACACGCAGGTCCTAACGAATCCTGATATCGATTTGATGAAGATTCGATATTTTTTGAGAATCATTTACTTTCAAATTGAGACAAAAATAATTTTTGTTTTAACAAACACTAAAATTAATAAACTCGAAAACTTTCCGGCTTGCAGTTTCACATTTTATACTAATTTTTTTTTTCTTAGATTATCTCCCCCCCCCCCCCAGTCAGCGCAGCTTTGAAAGCTTTTGGTTTTTCTCGAAAACTGTTTATCACATAAATAAATAATTTCATATAGAAATATTAAAGTACTGGACAGATGTGTTATAACTCTGGATAGTTTGAGTCTAGATGGCGTTTTATATGCAAATAACTTTGTGGGTATGTAAGTCCCAATCCTACTTCTACCCTTAATGCTGAAGATGGTATCGTATTGATAGGTATGTACAGTCTTTTAGGACACGTCCCTGTTTTTAATAATTATTTATGATGTAAGATTTTAAAGTTGTATTACTTTTAATTGTAAACTGTTTATTGCATGTTTATAAGAGTTATAGGTTGCTTTTGTTACTTAACATTTCTGACATTTTCTATTCACGATATAATCTTTAATGTCTCAAGTTTCACAATCTTTAACACACGTTCTCTCCTCGAGACAATCTTTTAAAAAAATACCAGCTTGCATGAAAGTAAGAAATGGAAAAGATCAAGACACACGGTAGTGTGTCGTGCGGTTACGAAACGACAACAAACAAACTTGAGAAGCGATTTTTTTTTTTATGAAATCTGGTATACATTTAACATACCGTTTATGTCTGTACAAAATTTTTGCGCAAACCGAATACAATATTTCGCGTTACGGTAAAAAGAACGGCGATTTTGAAGGATAAATTTTTCGCTCAGTAAATGGAATAGTTTGGAAGTTACTTACAGGAATTCCTCCTCGTACAAATCGGCTGTTATCCGGTTTTTATCGGATCTCTGTTGACTAGGCCTACAACAACGTCTTGTTCGACAGCCTTGATGATACTGTCTCTTCAACACGTGATAGTTTATATATTTGTGAGTAACAATATAATATTGTATTATGTTACTTTGAAAGCATTCTTTATATTTTACAGCTTCTATATACGGTTGACATTAAACTGATATGTAGGCCAAATGCTGCTTGACGTGATAAATCCATGTATGTAAGTGTGTGTAAAATCCCAAATGCTGCTTGACGTGATAAATCCATGAATGTAAGTGTGTGTAAAATCCCAAATTCTGCTTGACGTGATAAATCCATGAATGTAAGTGTGTGTAAAATCCCAAATGCTGCTTGACGTGATAAATCCATGAATGTAGTGTGTGTAAAATCCATGCATTTACAGCTCACACTTGTACATATACGAACTTTTTAGGCTTTGTTTATCATAAAAAAAAAAAGTATGATGGTATCCCTCACAATCATATGTGCATTCTGGTTTAAAAAAAGTAGTAATATCTAAACCCTAAACAGTCCAGATATAAAAACAAAGTGTGGTCAAGCCAGTACAGTAATGCTGTTGATGACAATGACAGTTTTAATATTGACAACTCAGGTAAACATTGTGTTATTATTAAAACTGTCATTGTCATCAACAGCGTTACTGTACTGGCTTGACCACACGATGTTTTTTATAGCTGGACTGTTTATGGTTGAGATAGTTGCAACACGTTTGTTTATGGTTTAGATAACACGTTTGTTTATGGTTTAGATAACACGTTTGTTTATGGTTTAGATAACACGTTTGTTTGTGGTTGAGATATAGTTACAACACGTTTGTTTATGGTTTAGATAACACGTTTGTTTGTGGTTGAGATAGTTACAACACGTTTGTTTATGGTTTAGATAACACGTTTGTTTATGGTTTAGATAACACGTTTGTTTGTGGTTTAGATAACACGTTTGTTTGTGGATTAGATAACACGTTTGTTTGTGGTTTAGATAACACGTTTGTTTGTGGTTGAGATAACACGTTTGTTTGTGGTTTAGATAGTTACAACACGTTTGTTTATGGTTTAGATAACACGTTTTTTTTATGGTTTAGATAGTTACAACATGTTTGTAAAATAAAAATGTTAATTTAGTTCACATATTGCTGTTTTAAATTGTTCGTAGATAACTTGCAGGTTTGGAGTCATTGGTTAAAAAGTATTATTCATTTGGAAATTTTGTAATCCCTCCCCTCCCCGTAGTCTCTTTAATTATTAATTATTGACTCAATTCTACTATTTTCTTGCCACATTACTAACTATGATAGACAAAGAGTGCTTATGACACTAAAAAGTGTTTTTTGATACTCGTCACAACACAGATAGCGGCGGTCACAACACAGATAGCGGCGGTCACAACACAGATAGCCCTCGTTATGGCTTTGTGCTTAACAACGAACAAATCGTAATATATAATTCAGTAAAAATTATATATATATATATTACTTTTTTCTCCCTCTACAAACGAGTAAAGTCTCGAGCGCTTCTTCATATTTCCTCTTTTTTAATATGCATTTATGAATCACCAAATTTACGAGTTTTCGTATGAAATTCATTTTGAATCAGGGAGTAAATCAGGGCGTGAATACAATCTACAGTTAATATTCGTTTTAAATCATTCCGATGCTGTGATGTTATTTGTTTTTTATTTACAACTTGAGAAATTGAGCAAAAATTCGCAGACAAAGGTATCTCTTTTTTTTTCTAATCCCAGATATCGATACAATTTTTCCTCTAGCCTACTAGGGAGTTTTAAAAGATTGAAAATTTGTCACAGGTTGTATTTCCAAGTAATTTTGTACGCCTCTAGAGATGTCCGTGGACTTTATACATTGACGTCATCAACATCAGAGTTTACATATATACGACTTTCACCTTTATCTAAAATCAAGTGTTCCTAAAGATTTGTTATTCTGACATCATACAATAAGATATGAAATATAAAAAAGAACATTATTGTAGATAATGCCAGAAAAGTTAACTTGTCTCTAGACGAAATTATTAACTCTCAAAAAATGCAAGACAAACGAAAGGTCGGTTGAAATGGTTTTCGTTTGTAGCATTCCGATCATAGACTTTGAGCTTAATTGCATTTTTTAACGACATTGGCTCTTCGCATAACGTAGATAGTAAAGCTTTGAAAAATGATCTAGTTATGGTTCGAAATGATTAATCGAACAAAAACAAGTAGTTGTAGAAATACGAACATGAAACTTCTTATGTAACGCAACTTACTTCGGTTTGTTACATGTTTTGTTATTTAAAGATGAATTTCTTTTAAGTATTTTTGGTATTATCTTATCCTTTCATTACGATACTTGTAAAACTGGCGAGCTTTCCAAGTACATACAGCATATAAGAAACCATAAAATGGAATAACCTAATTTTTGATGAATAACACGCCAGCTCCAATTAGGTAGGAAAACACATTTTAATGATGTGTGGTTAAAACTGGGTCGTAAAACACGTTTTAATGATATCTGATTAATACTAGGTAATAAAACACGTTTTAATGATATCTGATTAATACTAGGTAATAAAACACGTTTTAATGATATCTGATTAATACTAGGTAATAAAACAC
>NW_013669992.1:13418-15444 GCF_000517525.1 Limulus polyphemus
AAACTGGATCGTAAAACACGTTTTAATGGTGTGTGATTAAAACTGGATCGTAAAACACGTTTTAATGAATTTTTTTTCTATACATAATTGGGTATTTGCGTTGCGCCTAGGGAGGGTATCAAATCCCAATTTTTAGCGTTCCAATCTTGTAATCTGAGCCACCGAGGAGTTACAAATAGTTTTATTTATTAATTCTTGATCCTACATATGGAAGAATATATCGCACAGTGTTAGTTAGGTTTCCAGTAGAAACATTACACATTATAAAAAAAAATGTGTTATATTAAATCTAAAATTATCAAAGCACTTTGACCAATCAAAACTCGCATCTTCTGCAAATACATTCTTCTGATCCTAGTATGAGTTTTTAGTTAGTTGTGTAAACTAATATTTCATCTTCCAGTTATTGTTGTCCAGAAATAATTAGTTTGATAAATTAGTTTCATGTTAACGTATCTTTCAAGTATGCTTCTTTTGTGTGCACTTATCCATTTGTTGGCTGTAACAGTATCGAATGGTCTGCGAATCCTATACTTGGATGTTCCTCAGAGTGTTGGATCAAGACAAGAGGTCAGACTTGGTTGTAGGTACGACTTGGAAAAGGACAGCCTATATTCAGTGAAGTGGTATAAGGACGATTTGGAATTTTTTCGTTTCGTACCGAAAGAAAACCCGCAACGTCAGTTCTTTCCCTTAGACGGTATTAACGTTGATGTAAGTGTTCCAAAAGTGTTTTATTTGTTTGTTCCAAAGTTAAAGTGCTGATCTCTGCGCTATCTGTCACTACTTGTAAAATGATAGGACTTTTATCGGACTGAACAGAGGGGTTTAACCACCACTCTTAACTGGTAACTGGACGTTAACCATACAATCTCAGTTCAAAATAGGCACGCTAACCATTGGGCAGCGTTCGGACCACCTAATAAAGAAAACGGGTGTTAAAATAATGAAATTATAAGTTGTTATTGGTGCTTCTCGGTCGCATATGTGGCTATTTAGTTATGAACCAAGTTAATGTTTAAATGTTTAATACTTCTTCTTAATTTCCTTTTAAATTTCATTAATTAACTCGTCTTGATTCAACCATTTCCATCAACCAGAATATCAGATAATTCACTAAAACAATAAATGGAGTATTTCTAAACAGAAAACTAACTACCACAAACATTTCTGGCACAGTAAAGACAGGAGTTGGGTGTGGCCTAGTAGTTATCGTGCCGGATTGTGGATCCTTTTGCCTACAAAAATGGAAAAAAAAAAGTGTACTCTCCACTTTGGGACCGCGTGTTCGTATAGGAATGACGATGACATTTCTTTATTCGTTTAGAGTAACAAAAGAATTGACATGAACATTAGGAACGGCTAGCGCAGACAGCTCTCGTGTAAGTTTGCGCGAATATTCGAAAGGAAAAACTAGTAAACAGTGTTGTTTCCACTCAAAGTTAATTAAGATAGATTACAATACTCTATATAAAATTAAACGTTACGGATATTTTTCCTCCGTAACGTATTCAATTGATTAAAATAAACCTTTCGTAATATTTACGGAATAATACAAAATTTTACGCCATGTACACCTTTGCGTACTAATTTTCACTTCTTGAAATACTAAATAGTTAATGATACAGTGCCTTTGGGATCGGTTTCAGGACGTTTAATAAGGACACGTGTTTTTGTTCTAGTTTACCCGCTCTAACAAGGATGTGGTACTTATTGAAGACGTTCAGATGGCCACTGGGGGGATGTATAGGTGTGAAGTGTCTGCTGATGCTCCATCCTTTAGAACGGTGTCAACAGAAAAAATGATGGTTGTCAAAGGTATGTATAGGTGTGAAGTGTCTGCTGATGCTCCATCCTTTAGAACGGTGTCAACAGAAAACATGATGGTTGTCAAAGGTATGTATAGGTGTGAAGTGTCTGCTGATGCTCCATCCTTTAGAACGGTGTCAACAGAAAACATGATGGTTGTCAAAGGTATGTATAGGTGTGAAGTGTCTGCTGATGCTCCATCCTTTAGAACGGTGTC
>NW_013669992.1:15780-16780 GCF_000517525.1 Limulus polyphemus
TAAGCTAAACTCAGCTAATTAACAAATTATGAGCTAGACGTCAGAATTGATCAGATGAATATAACTACTTGGGACTTTTCTTTTTCTTTTTTTACTCTTGAGCAGGGTTTCAAATCTAAAGACAGACGTTTCGTTATAACAATAATCAACACGCCGAGAACTGTTCACCTAATAATTTAAGTGCAACAAAACTTACGTTGTGTGTATAGTGAAGAGCTTCAAATTGTTAATTAGCTGAGTTTAGCTTAGAGTTCTCTCACCTCCACATTTGTTAATTAGCTGAGTTTAGCTTAGAGTTCTCTCACCTCCAAATTTGTTAATTAGATGAGTTTAGCTTAGAGTTCTCTCACCTCCACATTTGTTAATTAGCTGAGTTTAGCTTAGAGTTTTCTCACCTCCACATTTGTTAATTAGCTTAGTTTAGCTTAGAGTTTTCTCACCTCCACAATCCATCCTTTAGAACTGTGTCTACAGAAAACATGATGGTTGTCAAAGGTATGTACGTATAGCTCTGATCTGTGACTGCTAATTTATTCTAACATTACCTAAACGACGTGTTTTCATCATTTCATCATCACGTTATCTTTTGAATGGGCAATTGATTTTCGTTAAAATAACACTAAAACTCCATAGGTAGGGAGAGTTATCACATCGATATAGATCTCCTTCGAAAACAATTTTATCTCAAGACCATGTATTGATCAGTTCATAACATGAAAAAAAAACACACCTTCCAATTAGAATAAACACGAGAATCCCCCCCCCCAAAATACAACTTTTATATAGGCTATTATATTAAATCTCATTATTTTTAAAGGTCTATTTGAAATATATATTTACACAAATGGAATGAGATTGTATTTTTTTATAGCAAAACAACATCTTATCATCGTTTTTATCCCAATGTCTTCGGTGTGAAGTGTCTGCTGATGTATACATACCTTTGACAACCATCATGTTTTCTGTTGACACCGTTCTAAAGGATGGAGCATCAGCAGAC
>NW_013669992.1:17724-21249 GCF_000517525.1 Limulus polyphemus
ATTGTTAATTAGCTTAGTTTAGCTTAGAGTTCTCTCACCTCCACATTGTTAATTAGCTTAGTTTAGTGTAGAGTTCTTCACATTGTTAATTAGCTTTAATTTTGTTGATATCCCAAGTTTCTTATTTTAGGGAAAATTTGTTTATTTGCGCAAAGTGCAATCTCAGTTTTATTTCTTTCATTCACTCTCTGTTTTTCTATTTTGCAGCCGATACAGGAGGAGGTGTGCGAAGACATTGTGAAAATAACACCGTACTAATCCTATTTCTTCTCATTCTTCTATTTGGAATTGGGATTACTCGTATAAATTAGCTGATATCATGCTAATGAAAATAAACATTGAACTAGCATTGATGAATGTTGTTAGAAATAAGGTCAGTTAATATCATATCGTTGCCTTTTTTCCATACTTATCTTTACATCAATGCCTCATCTTGTTCAGGTACAACCTAAGGCGGTGTGTGTTAGTGCTATAACAAGCTGTGTAATAATGCTAAGCTTATATCAGTGTAATTTTCACCACCGTGGTCTGAATTGTGGTGTAATTTTTGGCGGGATAATATAATATAATTTGGAAATCTGTGTTTGTTTGTTTTTCTTTATCAGTAATACTCTAAGAGATGTAATAACTCTAAGTTGAAACTGAGGAAGCAGCAAAAAAGAACAACAACAGCAACGTACGTTTGGATTTGGCAGTACATTAAGTTCTGCGTGCACTCTAAGATATTATACTGGAAACTAATACACTGAAACATCCATAATTAATACAAAAATTAACACCTTTAGTTTTAAATAAATAATATCAGAGTATATTTAAGATAATATTAATGAATCAGATACATTTTATAAGTCACTTATAAATTACAAGATTACCGTATGTTTAGGCACACACTGAAGAACAGTTAGATAAGAAACTCGCAAATAAATAAGATAATTAAAAATTATTAATTTAAAAAGGGGAATAAAGATCGTCAAAAAAAAGTACAGGAACGAGTGGAAGCAAAATGTAAAGATTATATTTTTAAGCCTACAACTAGGGACTTTACAAAAAAAAGAACTAGGCTGGAAATACTGTCTACACTGTTTTCTCAAGCTACAAATTCCTATTTTGACTCCATATCTATAGCAATTATCAATTTTAATTTCATGTAGTATATCCACTTAGGTTTTGGTGTATTATACACAGCCGTTTTTTTTCTGTATACTTGTGAAACAATAATAATAATAATATGAATAACAAATAGATGAATTTTGTCTAACAATCAGAAAATCAACTTTTTTTCCTATTATCAATATTTTAGCAGCCATAGGCATTGTGATAGAAAGTCTTGAGTGTCGTTTCAAGAATAAGTCTACTTTCTAAGATGTTTTTACCCGTATGGTCAGTTAGATTTTTTGTGAAATTCCTGGGAGAAACCTAATATGAACCACTATAGTGTTTCATGACAACAAAGGACGATATATAGCTCCGATGACTTCAAAAATATGTTATTATAATTGAATGTGTAGGTTTCTTTAGCGTAGAATTTACGAGCTATAGTTAGATTTACTTGTAAGCTATTAGTGCTCAGTGTAGGATGTTGATCAATGTTGACCAAACACTCGTCGTTTCGGTCGAGCCAACACGCATCGTTTCGGACGAGCATCTTTCCTCGGGGTGTTGTTATCGTTATTGAATTTCGTGCTAAAGTATTGCAAGGCTATCTATGCTAGCTGTCTCTAGTTTTTAAGGAATAACCTCAACACCGCCCTCCGCCAACGCACGATTTTTTTCGATAATCTTTATACTGCCAGCAGAAACTCTTAATTATCAAATATAAAATAATAAACACGAAGAATGAAGAAATAATAAACCCGTAATCCAGTGAAGAAGTATTCTATGTATTACCAAACAATATATGATCATCTTATCATCATTAGAGCCAACGAAATAAGCCCCATGTTTTTAAAATAATAAATTATTCTTTTACTTTTATAGTGCTAACTGAAGCAACGATGATTTTATAAACCCGTAGTGGGCAGAGCACAGATAGCCCATTGTGTAGCTTTGTGCATACAAACAAGGATATATATATATATATTTATTTATTTATTCTACATTGATAGAGACATCGCAGAAGCGGCTTCTGGTGGTGGTTACAAATGAATAAATAAACACACACACACACACGTATGCATTTATTCATTCAGCCAAATCGGTGAAATTAGAAGTTTTTTGACAGTTACAAGTGTTAAATGTAGGTGTGTTTGGATTTAAATGATTTCTTACCAGCCGCCTGTTTTTTAAATGATTTCTTACCAGCCGCCTGTTGCATGTAGCTGTGTTTGGATTTAAATGGTCTCTTACCAGCCGCCTGTTAAATGTAGCTGTGTTTGGATTTAAATGGTCTCTTACCAGCCGCCTGTTAAATGTAGCTGTGTTTGGATTTAAATGGTCTCTTACCAGCCGCCTGTTAAATGTAGCTGTGTTTAGATTTAAATGATCTCTTACCAGCCGCCTGTTAAATGTAGCTGTGTTTGGATTTAAATGATCTCTTACCAGCCGCCTGTTAAATGTAGCTGTGTTTGGATTTCAAATGATCTCTTACCAGCCGCCTGTTAAATGTAGCTGTGTTTGGATTTAAATGATCTCTTACCAGCCTCCTGTTAAATGTAGCTGTGTTTGGATTTAAATGATCTCTTACCAACCGCCTTCATTTGGATAAGTTCATTTACCTTTTCGTACATACACTCATGTTAGTAAATGATCACCACACCCGCATTTTGTCATCAATATGTAACACTATAACCAGCTTTTTAGAAAATTGGATGAAATAGTAAATTACAAGTAAACTAACTACGTGAAAGTTCATCTAAAGTTTTTGAACATGTTTGAGTAACTTCAAAATTGGATTTTTTTTTTATCCACTGGATTTTCTGAAAGAGATTTGATAGTACAGCGACAGAAAAGAAAACGTTAAATTTTCATTAAAAAAATTCGTATCGTAAGATATTTAATTGATTACATTAACCCTGTAAATAAATATATGTAGTTCAGAGAAAAAAAGGGGCGACGTTTCGGCTTTTATACCGAGACCTTTTTCAGTATAGAAGCCGAGAAACGACGTCCATTTTTCTTTCAACAGGCAGTGCACCAATTAAAGATTGTAAACCTACTTTGTCTACCTAAAGTTCCACTAAAACTACTTAAATATCTGGATTTTATAAATGTATTTATTTCATATCATTCTTTTATCATGTCGATACTGATATCGTCGAATGATATTCGTTTTGACCCATTTCGACAGTCTGTAAAACATATGGAATCTAAGTTAAATAGATGACTCGCTATAAACTGTATATTTCGAGGATAAGAGTCAGACTTAACAAAATCTTAATTATGCTCGTCGTAAGACATTAGTTTTAGGCCTATTATATTTCTTAACACTACAAACGGTGTGTCCCGTCAGCCTGAGTGCCCGGCATGGCCAGGTGGATAAGGCGCTCGACTCGCAATATGAGGGTCGCGAGTTCGAATCCGCATCCC
>NW_013669992.1:21741-27702 GCF_000517525.1 Limulus polyphemus
CAAACAAACAAACAAACAAACCGTCAGCCTGATGACCTCCATATTGAGCAAAATGTGTCGTCGGCAATGAATATGACGAACAATTTAAAGAATGTAGTGCTGAAAATATAATAGGCTTAATACCAGTTAATTATATGTATGCTTCATCAGCTTAGGAAAAGACGCTTACACCATAACAGTTGTTGTTTTAACAATATATATTTTATTTCTGAATTTTTTATGTTGATACATGTTTCAACGTTACAAGATTTTTGGGCCTAGATCTTCGAAAATAAACTAAATATTATACCAGTTCCAATGGAATGCCAAAGATAATCAATGCAAAAAAATTCAGAATTATTATTTTAATAAGTTAAGACAAAATTCTCAACATTTACAGAACTCAATCCAGAGCTCTTCAGGCTGAGAATACAAGAAACACAGTCGTGGTCGGAACGCTATTTCTATAACTAATTTGTTATGGTGTGAACTTCTTTTATAAGCTGTATCCTCAACAATGGATACATTGAATATATTATGATGTTAACTATACATTCTTCTGATTCTTGAAAATCTCTATGGCACTGTATAAAAAATGTCGTGTTTAAATATACAATAGGCCTAATACTGATATATTATGTATAGTTGGTTATTTACAGATCTTATTTACTTCCTTTAAGGTGTATTTAAAAATATTTAATAAAATGAATGAAATTCTTATCTCTATATCCAAAATTCTGTAGTTTATTCACAGCTTTCGTAACATATGTACGTTATACTCATTGTTTTTAGCGGAAGTGTAAATACTCGTTAGGGCTAATGGTTTTTAGTTCTAGGATTTAATAAACTGTAGTTTGATATAACGCGAGTCTAAAAAACAGATAATAAACTGCTTAGTTTGTAGCCTCTTAAATATAAGTGTGATTTGTCACCTTTTTACAACGTCCTAGCAGTGGGCCCCGGCATGGCCAGGTGGTTAGGGATCTCGACTCGCAATCTGCACGAGGGCTATATGCGCTAGTTGTCCCTATTTTAGCAGTGTAAGACTAAAAGGAAGGCAGCTAGTCATCACCGCCCACCGCCAACTCTTGGGCTACTCTTTTACCAACGAATAGTGGGATTGACCGTCACATTATAACGCCCCCACGGCTGAAGGGGCGAGCATGTTTGTTGGGACGGGGATTCGAACCCGCCACCAGCAGATTGTGAGTCGAGCTCCCTAACCACCTGGTCATGCCAGGCCGAGTTGTCAGAGATTCTGGCCATTAACCTCTGAAAATCTGAACTTGACTTCCTAGATCCTTCACTTTTGGTAAGTGCAAGTGAAATCTGTGACCTTTGATCTTTGACCATGTAAGTGAGACGAGTTCAGTACATAACAGTGATCGAAACTGTCGGTTATACAGTTGTTTACAAAATATGTTAGTAAAGAAAGTATTTAGGGATGAGTTGGAGGGCTTTTCATCATTATTAATTTTGCAATGATTGTCTTATATGGTTTAGCCAATCAGCGCGCTTGTTCTTTAATAATAATAAGTCTTTAAGCATTTACAGTCGAAAACACGTTACCGAGGGCCAATAGAAATATCCGAAACGTGATATTAAAACACACCTTTCCGCAGAACTACTGGATACATATTTTTTGGATAGCGAGTGGAATAACTTATGTAAGTTCAAGCTGTTTATCTTTTGCATGACATTAAAAGACCAAATGGGAGTACTTTTTAATGGATAGAATCGCCACTAAATCATGAGAAATAAAAGAAGAAAAACAACTGAAATGTCATTTGTTACCTGTAGTTGGCGCGCTCGAGTACAATGTGATTGTTTATGAATGTATATTATGTGAAACTAATGTTTATTTATTAGGGCATTAATATAAACTTAGCAAATATACCTAATGTTGAGTTAATGGTTTGGTGTGGAAAAGTACCATTAAAAGTAATTTATAAATAGCTTTAACTTTACTGATGGCAAACAGTCTGTTATGAGTTATCTTTGTATAGAAAGAACTGAAATGGAATATATGTAGGGAAGGGGGGGTTGCTTTAATTTCATATTTGTTTTGAAGACATAAAGGCTTTCTAAGCGTTAATAATAAATGCTAAAACTAAGAAACAGGATACTTATTTTTTTAGCGAAATTCATTTCACAGCTAATACATCTTAACTTTTTAAGCCTTGTGTTTTTAGCGTAAAGCTAAAAATTGGGCTATCTGCGCTCTGTCCACATCGGGAAGTCGAACACGGAATTTTAACGCTGTAAATCCATAACCTTAATGCTGACCTACCGAGAAACTTTGTTTAGAAGTAAAAATGGTAAATTGTATAGATAAGATCAAAATTAAAGGTATTTATTTGTTTTAAGTATATTTTTTATATATTCGTTTACAAGATCATTATTTGACATTATCAATATCTTTTAGAAGAAGTGATCTTTAAGTTACCTTTACAGCAGTTAAACGATTTACCTGTACTAATACGATAGCGTATCGACAAAGGCACGAGCTTCGTATCTGTGTCTATGTACGTATTTGGCTCACAGGCGAATATCCAATCGTACTTCGTTGTCTGGAGAGTTTATGGTTGGAGGCTTACGTCACAGAAGTAGTCGAGAAATGATACTTACATGGAGGGTATTATGAATGATGTTGAGCCAAAGGACACAATATCTAAAAGAAGCCCTCCAGTAGCACAGCGGTATGTCTGCGGACTTACAACGCTAGAAATCGGGTTTCGATACCCGTGGTGGACAGAGCACAGATAGCCATTGTGTAGCTTTGTGCTTAACTTCAAACAAACAAACAAACAAACAAATCTAAAAGAAAGTGGCCTTCAACATTGCCCAAAGAATTAAAAGAAGTCTTAAAGCAACTCATTTAGGAAAACAACGAGATTATAAAACACCCTGGTCAAACCAGAAGCAAAACCCTCATCTCCAAAATAAAAACTATTGTTACCAAAGGAATCCTTCATCTGCCAATTAAAAAATAACGTGAAAAAGCTGGGAATATCTCCTGGTGCAGTTTATATGATTGTAAACATAACTCCTGGTGCAGTTTATATGATTGTAAAAATATCTCCTGGTGCTGTTTATATGATTGTAAACATAACTCCTGGTGCAGTTTATATGATTGTAAATATAACTCCTGGTGCAGTTTATATGATTGTAAACATAACTCCTGGTGCAGTTTATATGATTGTAAACATAACTCCTGGTGCAGTTTATACGAGTGTAAACATATCTCCTGGTGCAGTTTATACGAGTGTAAACATAACTCCTGGTGCAGTTTATATGATTGTAAACATAACTCCTGGTGCGTTTATACGAGTGTAAACATAACTCCTGGTGCTGTTTATACGAGTGTAAACATAACTCCTGGTGCTGTTTATACGAGTGTAAACATATCTCCTGGTGCAGTTTATATGATTGTAAACATATCTCCTGGTGCAGTTTATATGATTGTAAACATATCTCCTGGTGCAGTTTATATGATTGTAAACATATCTCCTGGTGCTGTTTATATGATTGTAAACATATCTCCTGGTGCTGTTTATATGATTGTAAACAAAGATTTGAAGGTGTTTAATAAACGAAGTTTCATAAAACAAAAAACAAACAAAACAAACTAGATTCACAGAAACCCATTTCACCCCGATGCTTATCAGTTCCTACTGACTATTACTTTTGTCTCCTTAACGTTGTTTTGGAAATTGATGGTCTGTGGAATGTGAGATACCTCGTAGTACTTTCTAGAAGCATGCTCCAATAAAAACTGAACTGTCAGTCAACAGTGTATAACCATGGCTACCAGAATGAGCAGACCGAAGGTGAGGAAAGTCGACAGCAATTTTCGTATAAATTGCGAACAGTTATCAGTATACTGATGCTTTATATTGAAGGGTTCGTGATGCTACTTATTGTGACATTATTAATGGCCGAATGGAAAAACAAAAGAAAATATTGTTTGTTTGTTGTTAAAAAGAAAGTTGCACAGTGGCATTTCTGAGATCTGCCTGCCGCGTATATGGAAACCCAATTTTTAGCATTCTAAGTCCTAAGACTTTCCGCTGGGCCACCGGAGGAAGGGGGACATGACAGAAGGGATGAAAGTGTCAGTGACAAAACACCAGTATTAAGACGCTTCCGACGAAGTGTTGAAATTTGTAAACAAATGACGATCATTCTTTTTTATAGCTAAGCGTTTAGGATCACCCAATCAAAGGCTATCTTGAAAAATACATTTGTTAGCCGAAGTGGTTCCTTATTGGACCGTGTAACGAACATTCATTAAAAATAGGATTAAAGTATGTGATTCTGGAAAACTTGTACAGCATGTTATTTAATTTATTATTATACCCGCTAAAACAGTAAAACCAGAAGAAAGAGCAACTTGTATAGCATGTTATTTAATTTATTATTATACACGCTAAAGCAGTAAAACCAGCAGAAAGAGCAACTTGTATAGCATGTTATTTAATTTATTATTATACCCGCTAAAACAGTAAAACCAGAAGAAAGAGCAACTTGTAAAGCATGTTATTTAATTTATTATTATACCCGCTAAAACAGTAAAACCAGAAGAAAGAGCAACTTATACAGCATATTATTTAATTTATTATTATACCCGCTAAAACAGTAAAACCAGAAGAAAGAGCAACTTGTAAAGCATGTTATTTAATTTATTATTATTCTCGCTAAGACAGTAAAACCAGAAGAAAGAGCAGACTTACTTCTACTTAATATTTACATCTGTAAATGATGACAGTTTGTATTACTAGAAGCTATCATCACTGTGTTCTATCAGTTTTCGCTCGGGAGATGATAATTCATCATTTGATTTGATCTTGACCGCTGACAGAAATTCATCAAAGATAAATAAGGTGCTCGATTGTAAGGTGACATCACAACCTATTCTAAGAAGTTAGATCCAATACGATGGGAAGATTTCGAAAAGGTAATTGTTCATGGAATAGAAATATCAAGAAACAAAAATGAATACAACCTCTAAAGTAGATAGGAAGTCGTGGGTTTAAGCAATATATCAATATTCTGAAAGGTACTTTAAAATATTCAATTCGTTTGTTTATTTTCAATCAATATACATGTGCATGTACAGAAACAGCTCAGCTGATGATTAGGAGTTTTACTACAGACAATATTTGGAAACAAATCTTGCTTATGTTATTACCCTATGTATTTCCAAATAATAGAATTATTTATTCATAAATGACCAACAGATTACTGCTGGAGCTATGATGTAACAGTTCTTTTGTAATACAATCCTGGTGGCAGGATATGAAACAACTTGACTATAACACGATCCTGGTGGCAGGATATAAAATGACTATTTTTCTTCATGGTCAGTCGTTCAGTCATCTCTCCAAGGTGATTATTTGAAGATGACTTTTCTCGAATTTGTTTGTTTGTTATTAAGCACAAAGCTACACAAAGGGCTAACCGTGCTCTGCCCACCACGGGTATCGAAACCAGGTTTCTAGCAGTATAAGTCATCAGACATACCACTGTGCCACTAGATGGGCTCTTGAATTTAGTAATGGAACATAATTTATGTAAAGAGTAATCTTTCTTGTTTGATGACATACATGTATTTCCAAAAAAACCTAACAATAAAGTTTCCATCACTTTCAGAGTAAAAGCAACAACAAAAAACGAATAGATAAATATTCAAATTTACACATACATGTGATTTTTTGTTAACAAAATGGAGCTATTATTTCCCAACTTAAAACTTTAGATTCACATGGAAAAGGAAATCAATTTCAAGGCAAAATAAAAGAAATTAATTACAAATATTTTTAATTGAAACATTTGAACCCAAAGGTATATTTGTTTTTTACTTCATTTTATGCTAAAAAACAAAGAATGACTAGAGTTTGTGATTATGTCAGTTCATTATTATGCTGATCATAAGTACGAGCATGGCCAGGTGGTTAGGGCACTCGCCTCACAATCTGAGGG
>NW_013669992.1:28639-31495 GCF_000517525.1 Limulus polyphemus
CTGCTAAATTAGGGAAGGCTAGCGCAGATAGCCCTCGTGTAGCTTTGCGCGAAATTCAAAACAAATAAACATAAGTACGATTATCAGTCATGGGATCTAAAATGTAATTGTCTTGTCGTTCATCGTCTGTTGTATGTATATATAGTGATATCACACAACTTTTCTTAGTTGACACATTGAAATGAATCACAAAGACATTTGAATATCTCAGTCACGCGGAGAGCTATCAACAAATGGAAGTCGTAAAGCCACAACTGTTATAAAGTTTTGTTACCAGAATGTGTACAGTTGCTACAAGGCATTGCACTATCCACAACAAAACAGACGACACGTTGTTTATCAATTTTGGCTAGCCATAATCGTGGGAGGCTACCTGCTTTGAGAGTGAATCATACGTACGTAGCTGCAACGATATGCATTATCGGTGTACAGATAATATGCCAGTCACTCAATAAAATGCATTCTGATCCACTGCTAGTCATAAAAGAGGTAAAAGATTGGTGGAGCTATTTTATTTTTCACATCTGGATAACAGGAGTATGTTTATTTAGATAGAACCTGGAACTAACAAAACCGGTCTTTACTCTCATCAAACATTAAGTCTGGATGAAGAGTGGTTGAGAATAGTTTAGGATATCACTTGACTTTTAAGTTCCTGAGAGCCCCCTAGTGGCACAGCGGTATGTTTGCGGACTTACAACGCTAGAAACCGGTTTCAATAGCCGTGGTTGGGCAGAGCACAGATAGCCCATTGTGTAGATTTGTGCTTAATTACAAACAAAACAAAAATATCTTCCTGATAACTGATATGTCATGAATTGTAAATATGTAAATCCAACATTACCAAATAATCTTAATACCCAATCATTTTCATTTTAATTCGCAGAACGGACGTCATATGACTCAATTGCATAACAGTTAAACTGGTTGACATTATTTTAAAACATAGCTAAAATATTAAAAATTTAATTATCTTTTAATTAACTGATGATGTGTCTGATGAAATAGTCACAAGGTGGCCACTTAGTTTACGTGGTTCTCCTTTAAAATACGTCAATAATAGCACTTAAGTGGCTTGAACCATTTGCTTTGTGTTCTCAACATTCACGCCAGCTGTGACGAAGGAAACGTGGGTTGGGTATTCTGGGCAGTGACTCATGTTCCGAGCACTTGATAGGCCCTAGATTTTATCTTCTATTGTCGGATGAAACAAGCTTTTACGCATGCGCAATAAGAATTTTAAGACTTGTTATAGAAGGAATAATATTAAGCCTATTTTTTCTCAAGTAATATTCTGTAGTATATATATTTATATATCAAATCCAACTAGCCATAAGAACCTGAGTACTTTATTGAAAAATAACAGAACGTTTCGCTCTCTTTAATGCACCATCTTCTGAATACTATAATATTTACATTATGTTCAACCAACCACCAGAACCTGAGTACTTTATTGAAAAATAACAGAACGTTTCGCTCTCTTTAATGCACCATCTTCTGAATACTATAATATTTATATTATGTTCAACCAACCACCAGAACCTGAGTACTTCATCATTTGTTTATTTTAGAGCAAAACCACTTTAACCACTGTTTTGTCCACCGCGAGGAATCGAACCCGGATTTTAGCACTGTAAGTCCGTAAATTACAGCTGTTTCACAGGGGGCCGAGTATTATACTTAGAAAAAGGTGATTCGGTGTTAAAAACACGACACAACGTTTCGTTCTCTTTAACGCACCATTTCTGAAAATTATAATTTAGGTTTAAATAAAAGCACATTAATATTCATTGACATACTCCAGTTAAAAACTTTTTGTAGGTTTTAGAATTTTCCATTGTTGTAATTCCAAAACTTAAATATCAGTATTGAAGTTATAACAATGATCAGGTAGAGAACGTCAGCTATTGGGAAAAAATGGCATATCCTCACAGTGCCATGACATTAGCGAGAGATTCATAAATTTTTAATATTCTCTTGTTTTGTCAAATATACAGACTTTTTTTCAGAAAGGCTAAAATAAGAGCCTGTTTACATTTTATATTTTCGTCAACACTAGGTTATGTAGACTTCGCCGCCAGGGCACTGAGAAAACACCTGTAAGCACGTGAATGTGCATTAACTCCATAGTTCTTTTCTATGTAGGAAGTAAATGCGATATTTTTGTCTGTCCTAACAGCATCAAGGAAAAAAAAAAGTGGTAGCAGTGATAGTCTCTTAAAAGCACAATCGAAACTGAAACCAAACAACACTGGTACACCATTGTAGAGAAGCCTGTTGCTATCTGATATTTCTAAATTAATCTTTATCGACGGAGACGTTTCTCCTCGTATTGTGAATGTAGATATCTCATCTTTTATATATTTTTTATGTTTTGAAACATGGCACTTTTCGTAGTAACTAGGTTACTGTCAAGTTAAAAGAATAATGCGTGCCTTTTGTGTGTGTCACACGAAATGAGAGCCAGTTTTATAATTACTGTTTGACACCAATCTAACCCCAGAATATAGAAATATTTACGAACATATTGGACTGAATTAGTTTTCAGTTTACTTCGAGATAACTCTCGCATACCGCATCAATCAACTTAAACCTGATCAGCACAGATGAAATATTATTTCAAGAAACACGTTATTAAACAATTTTTGTTATTAAAAGTCTTAATGCTTATGAATACTTAATATCTCTAACGGGAATTGTTAACGTTCAACATCTCATATATTGCGAAAAAAAAATTTGAATTATTGATTTTTCCATCACTGAGTGACAAAATCACGATAAAGTCTTTTTTTTTTAGCCGCGGCATAAAGGCTCATAGAATGACCGAGTTTTTTTTTTTTTCAAGTACAAACATTT